>NC_041224.1:107917217-107917456 GCF_002837175.3 Physeter macrocephalus | reverse complement strand
AGATTAATCCTTTGTCTGTTGATTCATTTGCAAATATTTTCTCCCATTTTGAGGGTTGTCTTTTCGTCTTGTTTGTAGTTTCCTTTGCTTTGCAAAAACTTCTAAGTTTCATTAGGTCCCATTTGTTTATTTTTGTTTTTATTTCCATTACTCTAGGAGGTGGATCAAAAAAGATCTTGCTGTGATTTATGTCAAAGAGTGTTCTTTCTATGTTTTCTTCTAAGCGTTTTATACTGTCC
>NC_041224.1:107914791-107916930 GCF_002837175.3 Physeter macrocephalus | reverse complement strand
TCCTTTGTCAGTTGTTTCATTTGCAACTATTTTCTCCCATTCTGAGGGTTGTCTTTTGGTCTTGTTTATGGTATCCTTTGCTGTGCAAAAGCTTTTAAGTTTCATTAAGTCCCATTTGTTTATTTTTCTTTTTATTTCCATTTCTCTATGAGGTGGGTCAAAAAGGATCTTGCTGTGATTTATGTCATAGTGTGTTCTGCCTATGTTTTCCTCTAAGAGTTTGATAGTGTGTGGCCTTACATTTAGGTCTTTAATCCATTTTGAGTTTATTTTTGTGTATGGTGTTAGGGAGTGTTCTAATTTCATTCTTTTACATGTAGCTGTCCAGTTTTCCCAGCACCACTTATTGAAGAGACTGTCTTTTCTCCATTGTATATCCTTGCCTCCTTTGTCATAGATTAGTTGACCATAGGTGCGTGGGTTTATCTCTGGGCTTTCTATCCTGTTCCACTGATCTATATTTCTGTTTTTGTGCCAGTACCATATTGTCTTGATTACTGTAGCTTTGTAGGATAGTCTGAAGTCAGGGAGTCTGATTCCCCCAGCTCCGTTTTTTTCCCTCAAGACTGCTTTGGCTATTCCGGGTCTTTTGTGTCTCCATACAAATTTTAAGATTTTTTTGTTCTAGTTCTGCAAAAAATGCTGTTTGGTAATTTGATAGGGATTGCATTGGTAGATTGCTTTGGGTAGTATAGTCATTTTCACAATATTGATTCTTCCTATCCAAGAACATGGTATATCTCTGCATCTGTTTGTATCATCTTTAATTTCTTTCATCAGTGTCTTATAGTTTTCTGCATACAGGTCTTTTGTCTCCCTACATAGGTTTATTCCTAGGTATTTTATTCTTTTTGTTGCAATGGTAAATGGGAGTGTTTCCTTAATTTCTCTTTCAGATTTTTCATCATTAGTGTATAGGAATGCAAGAGATTTCTGTGCATTAATTTTGTATCCTGCTACTTTACCAAATTCATTGATTAGCTCTAGTAGTCCTGTGGTGGCATTTTTAGGATTCTCTATGTATAGTATCATGTCATATGCAAACAGTGAGAGCTTTACTTCTTTTCCAATTTAGATTCCTTTTATTCCTTTTTCTTCTCTGATTGCTGTGGCTAAAAATTCCAAAACTATGTTGAATAATAGTGGTGATATAGGCAGCCTTGTCTTGTTCCTGATCTTTGTGGAAATGGTTTCAGTTTTTCACCATTGAGAACAATGCTGGCTGTGGGTTTGTCATATATGGCCTTTATTATGTTGAGGAAAGTTCCCTCTATGCATACTTTCTGCAGGGTTTTTATCATAAATGGGTGTTGAATTTTGTCAAAAGCTTTCTCTGCATCTATTGAGATGATCATATGGTTTTTCTCCTTCAGTTTGTTGATATGGTGTATCACGTTGATTGATTTGCATATATTGAAGAATCCTTGCATTCCTGGAATAAACCCCACTTGATCATGGTGTATGATCCTTTTAATGTGCTGTTGGATTCTGTTTGCTAGTATTTTGTTGAGGATTTTTGCATCTATGTTCATCAGTGATATTGGCCTGTAGTTTTCTATCTTTGTGATGTCTTTGTCTGGTTTTGGTATCAGGGTGATGGTGGCCTCATAGAATGAGTTTGGGAGTGTTCCTCCCTCTGCTATCTTTTGGAAGAGTTTGAGAAGGATAGATGTTAACTCTTCTCTAAATGTTTGATAGAATTCGCCTGTGAAGCCATCTGGTCCTGGGCTTTTGTTTGTTGGAAGATTTTTAATCACAGTTTCAATTTCAGTGCTTGTGATTGGTCTGTTCATATTTTCTATTTCTTCCTGGTTCAGTCTCGGCAGCTTGTGCATTTCTAAGAACCTGTGAAGCCATCTAGTCCTGGACTTTTGTTTGTTGGAATATTTTTAATCACAGTGTCAACTTCATTACTTGTGATTGGTCTGTTCATATTTTCTATTTCTTCCTGGTTCAGTCTTGGAAGGTTGTACCTTTCTAAGAATTTGTCTGTTTCTTCCAGGTTGTCCATTTTATTGGCATAGAGTTGTTTGTAGTAGTCTCTTAGGATGTTTTGTATTTCTGTGGTGTCTGTTGTAACTTCTCCTTTTTCATTTCTAATTTTATTGATTTGAGTCATCTCCCTTTTTTTCTTGATGC
>NC_041224.1:107913288-107914057 GCF_002837175.3 Physeter macrocephalus | reverse complement strand
TTGTCTCTAGGTATTTTTTGATTTCCTCTTTGATTTCTTCAGTGATCTCTTGGTTATTTAGTAACGTATTGTTTAGCCTCCATGTGTTTGTGTTTTTTACGTTTTTTCCCCTGTAATTGATTTCTAATCTCATAGCATTGTGGTCAGAAAAGATGCTTGATATGATTTCAATTTTCTTAAAATTTACTGAGGCTTGATTTGTGACCCACGATGTGATCTATCCTGGAGAATGTTCCATGCACACTTGAGAAGAAAGTGTCATCTGTTGTTTTTGGATGGAATGTCCTATAAATGTCAATTAAATCTATCTGGTCTATTGTGTCATTTAAAGCTTGTGTTTCCTTATTAACTTTCTGTTTGGATGATCTGTCCATTGGTGTCAGTGAGGTCTTAAAGTCTCCCACTATTATTGTGTTACTGTTGATTTCCTCTTTTAGAGCTGTTAGCAGTTGCCTTATGTATTGAGGTGCTCCTATGTTGGGTGCATATATATTTATAATTGTTAAATCGTCTTCTTGGATTGATCCCTTGATCAGTATGAAGTGTCCTTCCTTGTCTCTTGTAATATTTTTATTTTAAAGTCTATTTTATATGAGTATTGCTACTCCAGCTTTCTTTTGATTTCCATTTGCATGGAATATCTTTTTCCATCCCCTCACTTTCAGTCTATATGTGTCCCTAGATCTGAAGTGGGTCTCTTGTACACAGCATATAGATGGGTCTTGTTTCTGTATCCATTCAGCGAGCCTGTGTCTTTTGGTTGGAGCAT
>NC_041224.1:107903284-107912744 GCF_002837175.3 Physeter macrocephalus | reverse complement strand
GGGTCCTTTCTCTCTCTCCTCTCCTTCTGGGACCCCTATAATGCGAATGTTGT
Organism: Physeter macrocephalus; assembly: GCF_002837175.3. Classification (NCBI taxonomy): domain Eukaryota; kingdom Metazoa; phylum Chordata; class Mammalia; order Artiodactyla; family Physeteridae; genus Physeter; species Physeter macrocephalus. The sequence continues at coordinate 107,912,691 of NC_041224.1, read as the reverse complement.
TGTGTTTAATGTTGTCCCAGAGGTCTCTTAGGCTGTCTTCATTTCTTTTCATTCTTTTTCTTTATTCTGTTCCGTGGCAGTGAATTACACCATTCTGTCTTCCAGGTCACTTATCTGTTCTTCTGCCTCAGTTATTCTGCTATTGATTCCTTCTAGTGTATTTTTCATTTCATTTATTGTATTGTTCATCTCTCTTAGTATTTTCTTTAATTCTTGTAGGTCTTTGTGAAACATTTCTTGCACCTTCTCAATCTTTGCCTCCATTGTTTTTCTGAGGTCCTGGATCATCTTCACTATTATTATTCTGAATTCTTTTTCTGGAAGGTTGCCTATCTCCCCTTCATTTAATTGTTTTTCTAGGGTTTTATCTTATTCCTTCATCTGGTACATAGCCCTCTGCCTTTTCATCTTGTTTATCTTTCTGTGAATGTGGTTTTTGTTCCACAGGCTGCAGGATTGTAGTTCTTCTTGCTTCTGCTATCTGCACTCTGGTGGATGAGGCTATCTAAGAGGCTTGTCATGATGACCTTCTATGAAAGCACTTTGTGAAACATCAAGTCTAAAAAAAGACTAGCTTTTTATCCTTGTTGATGATAATGATGATAATAATGACTCATGACGAGAAAAGGTGACTTAGCCAGTCTGGACTCCTTGCCTTTTCCAAAGTTCACACTGTAAAGTTTGCACTTTTGCTCATGACATCCTCTCTGACTGGAATCACTTCTCCCAGGTTTATGTCCGTGAAAACCCTATTCCTCATTGGGACACCAAGGGCCTACTTCAATTAGGTATTAAATGTGATGCCAGCAGACTTACAGCTGCAAGAAATCAAGAGGGAGCAGCAGAGTAGACTTCCAGTTTAGGGTAGTGACAGGTGGGAGAGGGAAGCTGCTGCATCTCTAGTTGATGTCCTGGGGGAAAAGAGGAAGCTGAGATGTAGAAGTACTATATAACTTTCATGAATTCATTTTAAGAAAGTTAGAAAATTCAGATGAAAATATGAATGTAAAATATAAGAAAATAAAATCACCTGTAAACCCACCATCCATTACTTTAAACATTTTTCTATTTGCCCACTTATTTATATATATCTAAAATTTAATGTTTTTTCCCAGTAAAATTTAATGTTCAAATCAAATAACTAAATGTTTATTAATATAAATCTTCATATCTCCCTATCTAATATATGGAATCATATTTTAGCAGATCTTTTTGTGGTAAAACATACCTAACATAAAATCTACCATTTTAATCATTTTTAAGTGTATAGTTCAGTGGCATTAAGTACATTCACAGTGTTGTGTAACCATCACCACAACCATTCATCTCCAGAACTTTTCATCTTCCCAAACTAAAACTCTGTATCCCGTAAACAGTAACTTCTCATGCCCTCCTCCCCTTAGCCCCTGGAAACCACTATTCTCCTTTCTGTCTTTATGAATTGATTATTCTAAGTAGTTCATATAAGTAGAATCATACAATATTTGTCTTTTTGTGACTGGCTTATTTCACTTAGGGTCCTTTCTCTCTCTCCTCTCCTTCTGGGACCCCTATAATGCGAATGTTGTTGTGTTTAATGTTGTCCCAGAGGTCTCTTAGGCTGTCTTCATTTCTTTTCATTCTTTTTCTTTATTCTGTTCCGTGGCAGTGAATTACACCATTCTGTCTTCCAGGTCACTTATCTGTTCTTCTGCCTCAGTTATTCTGCTATTGATTCCTTCTAGTGTATTTTTCATTTCATTTATTGTATTGTTCATCTCTCTTAGTATTTTCTTTAATTCTTGTAGGTCTTTGTGAAACATTTCTTGCACCTTCTCAATCTTTGCCTCCATTGTTTTTCTGAGGTCCTGGATCATCTTCACTATTATTATTCTGAATTCTTTTTCTGGAAGGTTGCTTATCTCCCCTTCATTTAATTGTTTTTCTAGGGTTTTATCTTATTCCTTCATCTGGTACATAGCCCTCTGCCTTTTCATCTTGTTTATCTTTCTGTGAATGTGGTTTTTGTTCCACAGGCTGCAGGATTGTAGTTCTTCTTGCTTCTGCTATCTGCACTCTGGTGGATGAGGCTATCTAAGAGGCTTGTCATGATGACCTTCTATGAAAGCACTTTGTGAAACATCAAGTCTAAAAAAAGACTAGCTTTTTATCCTTGTTGATGATAATGATGATAATAATGACTCATGACGAGAAAAGGTGACTTAGCCAGTCTGGACTCCTTGCCTTTTCCAAAGTTCACACTGTAAAGTTTGCACTTTTGCTCATGACATCCTCTCTGACTGGAATCACTTCTCCCAGGTTTATGTCCGTGAAAACCCTATTCCTCATTGGGACACCAAGGGCCTACTTCAATTAGGTATTAAATGTGATGCCAGCAGACTTACAGCTGCAAGAAATCAAGAGGGAGCAGCAGAGTAGACTTCCAGTTTAGGGTAGTGACAGGTGGGAGAGGGAAGCTGCTGCATCTCTAGTTGATGTCCTGGGGGAAAAGAGGAAGCTGAGATGTAGAAGTACTATATAACTTTCATGAATTCATTTTAAGAAAGTTAGAAAATTCAGATGAAAATATGAATGTAAAATATAAGAAAATAAAATCACCTGTAAACCCACCATCCATTACTTTAAACATTTTTCTATTTGCCCACTTATTTATATATATCTAAAATTTAATGTTTTTTCCCAGTAAAATTTAATGTTCAAATCAAATAACTAAATGTTTATTAATATAAATCTTCATATCTCCCTATCTAATATATGGAATCATATTTTAGCAGATCTTTTTGTGGTAAAACATACCTAACATAAAATCTACCATTTTAATCATTTTTAAGTGTATAGTTCAGTGGCATTAAGTACATTCACAGTGTTGTGTAACCATCACCACAACCATTCATCTCCAGAACTTTTCATCTTCCCAAACTAAAACTCTGTATCCCGTAAACAGTAACTTCTCATGCCCTCCTCCCCTTAGCCCCTGGAAACCACTATTCTCCTTTCTGTCTTTATGAATTGATTATTCTAAGTAGTTCATATAAGTAGAATCATACAATATTTGTCTTTTTGTGACTGGCTTATTTCACTTAGCATAATAGCTTCCAGGTTCATCCACATTGTAGCATGTGTCAGAATTTTATTCCTTTCTAAGGCTGAATAGTATTCCATTGTATGGTATATACCACATTTTGTATATCCATTCATTCACTGATGGACATTTGGGTTGTTTCCACCTTTTGGCTATTGTAAATAATGCGACATAAACAATGGTGTATAAATATCGGTTTGAGTCGCTGCTTTCAATTCCTTTGAGTATATACGCAGAAGTGGAATTGCTGGTAGCAGATCCTTTTTTTTCTTTCTTTCTTTTCTTTTTGGCCGTGCCATGTGGCATGTAGGATCTTAGTTCCCCAATCAGGGATCGAACCCTTTTGCTCCCTGCAGTGGAATCGTGGTCTTTAACCACTGGACCACCAGGGAAGTCCCAGCAGATCTTTTTTTTTTTTTGAATTTTATTTTGTTTTATTTTTTTATACAGCAGGTTCTTATTAGTCATCTATTTTATACATATTAGTGTATATACGTCAATCCCAATCTCCCAATTCATACCACCACCACCCCCCGCTTTCCCCCCTGGCTGTCCATATGTGTGTTCTCTACAGCTGTGTCTCTATTTCTGCCTTGCAAACAGGTTCATCTGTACCATTTTTCTAGATTCCACATATATGTGTTAATATACGATATTTGTTTTTCTCTTTCTGACTTACTTCACTCTATATGACAGTCTCTAGGTCCATCCACATCTCTATTTCGTTCCTTTTTATGGCTGAGTAATATTCCATTGTATATATGTACCACATCTTCTTTATCCATTCATCTGTCAATGGGCATTTAGGTTGCTTCCATGACCTGGCTATTGTAAATAGCAGCAGATCCTTTTTATAATCAGTGAGCCACACCTTCTCGTTTCTATGGGTCTGATATGATGCTAAATGGTTTTGTGGTTGAACTTATGGGAAAACTGGTATTCCTTCTTTCATTTCACATGTTCCGTCTGGGGTAAGTTTTCTTCATCTTCTTGGTACACATCCATTAGAAATTTCTTTAGGGAAGAGTCTGTATGTGTTAAACTCAGTTTTCATTTATTTGAAAATGTCTTTTTTTTTTTTAACTTTGGCTCAAAAATAATTTTACTTGGTGTACAATTCAATGTTTATAGATTTCCCCCCTTTATTTTAGCACTTTGAATCATTCCAATGTCTTCTGGTTTCCACTCTGGCTGTCGAGAAGTGTGCTACAGGTTTAGTTGTATTCCTTTGTAGATGATCTATGTTTTCTCTCTAGTCTTTAGATTGTTGGTCTTAATTGTTCCACAGTTTCACTGAGTTGTATCTAGGTGTGGATTTCTTTATATTTATCCTTCTTTTCATAAATTGTGCTTCCCATATTCGTGAATTCTTGTCTTTCATCAATTCTTGAAATTTTTCAACCATTTGCTCCTCATATATTGCCTTGCCCCCGTTTTCTTTTTCTTCTCCTCATGCAGAAGCCAGTTTGGTGACTGTAAGACTGCCTCATTCTTTGACTCTTAACTTTTTTATCAGCTTGTCTCTTTTGCTGCATTCTGATGAATTTTTTCAGATCCATCTTTTAGTACACTTTCTTCAGCTATATCTTCTGCATTGCAGTTTTAATATTAATTCTTACATACAATTTTTTATTTCTTGATAGTCTATTTTTTTCCTAAATCTACCTGGGCATTTTTTATAATCTCTTATTCCTTGCTTATGTTTTCTATTCCATCTTTTATTTCTTTAAACATTTCACAATAGCTTCTTTAGATACATCATCTGATTGTTCCAAACTCTGGAGCCCTTAAAGATTTAAACCTGTTGATTATTGTTCCTGCTGATTCTCATTTGTGGTGACTTGAATACTTACATATTTAGTAACTTTTTGGTGAGTTTATATTTGGCTAAATTTAATCCGGAGGCTTGGATTGAGAATGCTTTCCTCTAGGGAGAATTCTGTTTGCTTCTGTTGGATTTCAGGGGGCATTAATAATATGGGGCCACTTAATTTTTTAAATATAAATTTATTTATTTATTTTTGGCTGTGTTGGGTCTCTGTTGCTGCGCACAGGCTTTCTCTAGTTGCGGAGAGCAGGGGCTACTCTTTGCTGCGGTGCGCAGGCTTCTCACTGCAGTGGCTTCTCTTGTTGCGGAGCACGGGCTCTAGGCACGTGGGCTTCAGTAGTTGTGGTGCATGGGCTCAGTAGTTGTAGCTCGTGGGCTCTAGAACGCAGGCTCAGTAGTGTGGCGCATGGGCTAGTTGCTCCGCAGCATGTGGGATCTTCCCGGACCAGGGCTCGAACCCGTGTCCCCTGCATTGGCAGGCAGATTCTTAACCACTGTGCCACCAGGGAAGTCCCTAAGTTACTTTTAAAATATGTTGTGCTTTATATAGCATTTAGGTATTATGCCATGGGAGGCTTCTGCAAACTCTGTGATACTACTGGAAGAGAATTTTTAAAACAAACAAAAATGTGATTATATGGTATATATTGTTTTATAACCTGCTTTTTTCTTTTGATATATGATAAACACCTGTTGTACTAATAAATATAGGTCTAGAACATCATTTTAATGGCTACATAGTCTTCTATTGCATAATGTATTCAATCTTTTTCCTATTATTGGATATTTAGGCTTCTATCTTTTCACTATTTTAAACAGCACTTCAGTGAATATCCTTACAGCTAAACCTTTGCATACATCATGATCTTTTTTCCTTCTTTAACTTTTTTAAAAGTAATACATGTTAATATAAAATATTCAAATACTAAGAAAAATAAAAATTCTCCATAATCTTTTTTACTGTGACCTCAGTTAATACCATTTGGTCTATAATTGATTAATCTCTTAATCAAACAACGGATGAGAATTAGTTAGGGCTAGAATATGCAAGAAGAGAGACCACACCCTCTGACCCCCACTTGCACCCCAGCAACTGGGAATAGGGAATCAGAGCAGGTACAAGGGCTGGGCTGAAGGTAACCAAAGACAATCAGCAGTAGAGAACTGAAGGGATGAGGGACACCCAAATAGACTCCAAAAGCCTGGGACAACTGGGGTCAGGGGTACCAGGCCTCAAGAAAGGCCAGAGCTCCAAAATCCAGGACTCAACTCTCTGTTGCCAGTCCCCTCCTGCCAGAAGAAGGAAGCAGACGGTCCTCTCAGGCACTCACTCTAGGCTCCTCTCCCTACCCCTCCTTCTCTTAAAGGGGCTTGGTTTATTTTGAGTCAAAAAGTATTATAGGCTCTGACACCATCCCCAACCCTATGCTTTACAGTAGCTTCCCCTGATTCTCAGGGTCTTATGTCATTCTAAGGAAATCCAGCTGTAAAAGGTTTTTAAACACACTTCTAACTCCTCTCCTCAAGTGGAGCCCAGGTGTTGAGCCCACAAGCTCAAAACGAATCATGAAAGGAATGGCTATCCTCTCTGATGGCTCTTAGCTCCTGAACTAGATGTTTTTGAGGACCTGCCAAACTTGCCTTTATATTCTGTGAGATACCACCATATCGCCATAATAAAGTCTTTAGATGGATTCTGTCAGCTGTGCAGGTGCAGGCAAGAAACCCTAAACCATGAAGAAGCCCAACCTCCTTTCTCCTCCCAATGAGTATGGAGTTTCAGCTGGGGTGATCAGCATCTTAAGGAAGCCTCAAAAGTTTTGGTTGTTCATTTATTAGTTCAATTCAACAAATATTTATTCAGTACATACCATGTACCAGCTGTTAAAGAGACTACAGTCTAAGAATTCCCTAAATAGGTTGAAAATAGCATGGACTGACCACCAGAATTCATGATGTGGATCCTGGAGTTCCAGGTGCTCGAGAAACCACAGTTAACTGCTGGCCACTTTTGCTCCAAATAGCAGGGTCCATGGACCACTGGACAGAATGGAAAGTTCACACCAAGGTGAGCACCCTCCAGTGAGTTCTGGCCCATGACCCATGACCCACAGGGTTGGGTCTCCCCCAAAAACCCGAGTGCCTAATGCTGGCTATATCTAATTCCACAACCTCTAGCCATGGTCAGGCCTTGGGCAGGTAAAATATGGATGCCTTCTGTCTACCCTGAATCCTTAAGGCTCCCCTTGCTCCTGAGTTCTCCAGGGCCCTTGTCCAGAGTATATGCTTGTCAGGAACAATTTGTTAACCAGAGAAGTTGCATGGAGGATTTGCCATGGTGGGAGAGGGCAGAGAGGCTCTGAGGTGTTTCCACTGCAGTATACACCACAATATCAGCAACCCTCTGGCTGGCCCAATTCCCCTAGCTGACCACAGCATCCTGGGAGTGGGTCTTGGTCTTTCCAGCAGACAAATCACTACCAAGGTCAGGAATGCAGACTGTTGGCTGCTTCACACCTATCCCAGCCACCTCCCCCACCAGCTGAAGCCTGTGTGAAAATAGCAAAGTTTGATGGTTCAGAGCCAGGCTTGGAGGTCAGTTCCACACACGCTTGGGCCAAGTACTTACACTATCTGTGCTTCCGCTTCCTCACCTACAAAGAAGTAACAAAAGCAGTACCCATCTCCTTAGGGTTGATGTGAGAATTACATAAGCTAATCTATAATATGTACCTCCTACACGGTGAGCTTTAGACACGTGTTAGCTGTGATCTTAAGGCAGCTGCGGGAGAGCGGAAGCGTAGGACCATAATGTCCTCCTCAGCACCATCTCCCCCAATCCTCACCGTCCCAGGCTTGGCGGTGGAGCTGGGAATCCGGTGGCAGAAGGGAGAGACGCCAGCTTAGAAGGCGGTTAATTGTGGGTTCCTAGAAGGTGAGGACTCCTTCCGTGGCGCCGTGCATACCCAGTGACAATGAACCTGGCCGTGGCACCCGAGGAACAGCGCTAGCTTCCGTTCGGCACCCCACCGGCACCCCCTGCCCCCTGCCCCCGAGGGCGGGACTGCAGAGGCTTCCGTCAAAGAAGGAAGTGGTTCAGGCAGTGTAGAGAAAGAAACCCGGGAAGCGGAGTCCGTGCAGTGGCCTGGAGACTGACCCCTCTCCCGGGCCCCAACCCCTCTTCCATACGTGTGGGCTCGCAACTTCCAGAAGCTTCTCGCACCTTCCAGCCTGATGTCTTGTGTTAAGTTATGGTGAGTGGAGGGTGAGCTATGGTTCCGCAGCCACACACACACACACACACACACACACACACACTGCACCCACGGACTCGCTCACAGAACGTGCCAAGGCCAGGGCACAGTGGGGCTCACGGGGGAGGCTGGGGATTGAACTGACCCACACGAGCTGAGTCACTCGCAACTTCCAGAAGCTTCTCGCACCTTCCAGCCTGATGTCTTGTGTTAAGTTATGGTGAGTGGAGGGTGAGCTATGGTTCCGCAGCCACACACACACACACACACACACACACACACACACTGCACCCACGGACTCGCTCACAGAACGTGCCAAGGCCAGGGCACAGTGGGGCTCACGGGGGAGGCTGGGGATTGAACTGACCCACACGAGCTGAGTCACGGGGCTTGGCGGTCCCCGCACCGCCTTGGGACCCTGGCCAGCGGGTGATGAGGCCCCCTCTCTCAGGCACAGCGGTACCTCAGCCCCGCTGGTGCCCATCGAGGAAGTGGAGAACCCGGAGTTCATGGGCAAAGGCGGATTTGGCGCTGTCTTCCAGGCACAGCACAGGACTTGGGGTTTCGAAGTGGCGGTGAAGATCGTGAACTCGTGAGTGCCCTGAGCTGCTTGCGGGCGGGTGTCTGGTCTGGGAGGCTGGGCGGAGGAGGAGGGGCTGCTGCGTGGCAGGGCCTGAGTGCGGAAGGGAAGGATCTTCCCAGGAGGGAGCTGGGCTCCAACCCTCGCCTGAGTGCCTGTCGGCGATATCCAGGGAGGTGAAGGCCATGGCAAGCCTGTGTAACAATCATGTGCTGCCCCTGCTGGGGGTCACAAAGAAACTGGAGTGGGAGTATGTGTCTGGGCCGGCTCTGGTGACTCAATTCATGGAGAAAGGTTCCCTGGCGGTGCTGCTACAGCCCCAGTGCCCAAGGCCGCAGCCGCTCCTCTGCTGCCTGCTGCAGGAGCTGGGTGCTCGGGATGTGCTACCTGCACAGCCAGAACCCCATGCTTCTACACCGGGACCTCAAGCCCCCCAGCGTCCTATTGGACTCAGAGCTGCATGCCAAGGTCAGCGCATCCATTACGCAGCCCCTGGACGAGGTCCTGCCCCAGAGCTGCTCCAGCCCCACCTACTGGACAGAGGACCTGCTGCAGCCCTGTCTTCTGAATACCCTCAGCATCTCCCTCTGGACACAGGGCTGCCCAAGTGTCAAGGCTCATCCAGGAGCTTTAGCCCCCCGCCCCCATACCGGGTGATAGAGG
>NC_041224.1:107889764-107902784 GCF_002837175.3 Physeter macrocephalus | reverse complement strand
CTGTTTTCTTATCTGTTGAATGGGGTGTTGTCATGACTCACAGGTTGTTAAGAGAATTAAACTGTACGACCTAGGAGAGAACCTGGCAGAGTGTGTGCCACCAGGACTGGCCCAGTAATTCTTGGACCTGGCCTCCTCTTGTCCATGTCCTCTAGCTCCAGGTAGCTGGAGGTCGTGGAAGCTACATGCGGCTCTCTGGGCCAGGAACCTCATCCCCAACCACTGCTGTTCTCAGAGCATTTGACTAGTTGTGTCCAGTCCCCAGGACTCTGCCTGGGGCTCTGGACCAGGAAGCTGGACGCAGAGCTACAGACACTGTGGGAATCCTCAGGGCTGGCATCTCCAGGCTCCTGAGAAGGGACCTGTTCCCGCCTCTTTGCAAGGCAGGAACTGGCTTGAGTCCCCTGCCCGACTCAGCCACCCACTGTCTCCTGCTTCAAGGTTTCATTCTTTCTGGACCCAAGGCTATACAGGGACTCTCTTCTCTATTACCTACCCAGGAAGGGGACAGGGATTGGCTGGGGTCCCCTCAAGTTTTGGCCTTGTTCTGACCACGTAGGGCCCGAGCATGCCAGGATAAGAGGGCCCTGCTTGGAGGTGAGGGGGGGGAGAAGTTGAAGACCCCTTGACTCCCCACATACTTCTGCCCAACCCTGGCCTATCTGCACTTGTGTATAGATGAGACTAGGTTGGCAGTCCTGACCAAAACTGAATATTGGCTGTAGAGGACTTTGCCCCATAGAGCTTCATACACAGGAAATCCACCAACAGTTGAGCATGTGCACCAATAGCTGCATCAGCAGCTGTGAGAGATAGAGAAACGTCCTCAGTTAAAGGGTACACCAGAAGGGGTTAGCAAGAGAGATCTGTGCCCAGGAGAGATTTGTGCCCAAGAGAGATTTGTGCCAACAGTAGACATAGCTCTCCAGGTGCAATTAACAAAAGATTCAAGCTTCACGTACTTATCAGAGACTCTCCCATGAAACTCTTCATTAAGTTTTATGCATGGTAGTTGCTGAATGAATGACAGTGTGAAAGGCACAAGCAGAAGAGAAGGGAGAACACTTGTGGAGAAAACAGGTCTGTGTGCAGCCTGGGCTGCAGAGCAAGGGGGGAATCATTACAAACATAAGGCAACTGTGTGGCAGGTGGCCCTGTATATGCCAGATTTGGTGCAGAGTCTGTGCCCAAGTCTTTGGGTGTCAGATGTCTATCAACATATTCTAGGATTGTCTGGGCTTCTGGGTTTGCCCCATGGTGTGACACTACTAATTCATGATTAGGGTGAGGCCAACTCTGACCTACAGTTTTTCTTCTATTATTATTATACCCAGCCATTTGAGCACCAGCCTGTATCTGTGGGGTTTGACTTTCTGTCCCTATCTATAGCAACATTGTTCTGACAATGAAGGGGTCATCTTGGCCCCCCTATAGTCTCTTCTCCACACAGTTGTCATACTAAACCTCTTACAGTAAAAACCAGATGTGTCACTTCTCTGCTCAAACCTCAGAGCAACAGCTGAAGTCCCCATCATGGCTTGGAAGGCTGACCCTCTCTGACTTAATTCTTATCCTTTGCTTCAGTCTGTCCACTCTAGCTACACGGGTCTCCTTGCTGTTCCCTGAACTACATCAGACACTCTCCTGCCTGCTGCCTCTGCCTTGATGTTTCCCACCATCTGGAACGTTCTTCACTCTCCCACTTCTTTCAGGCCTCTGCTCACCTTTCGCCTTATCAGAGACCTTCCCTGACCTGGCTCTGATTGAAACAAGCACCCCTCCCATACTTCCTGGCCCCCTCACCTCACTGTATTTTTCTTCAGAGCACTTGTCAGCACCTGCCCTTTTATGTTTCCTTGTTGATCACCTGTCTCCCTCCACAAGAATGTAAGCTCCTTGAAGGCATAGACTTTTGTTCTCACTGCTGCATCCCCAGCACCTAGAGCAGTGCCCAGTACCTAAGAGGTATGGAGTAAACATTTGCTGAATTCATTAATAAGTCATGAAGACTTCAGAAACACCTGCAACCCTCTGCACCCACAGTGACAGCTCTTGCAGGGTGTCCCTGGCCATCATGCTTTGGTCAGCCCTCTGCAGGGGCTGAGGAGGTGGTAATCTGCCCTCACTTCCCTACCCACAAGGGCAGAGTCTATCACGAGGCTAGAGTCTATCACGAGGCTATCCGCAGGAGATAGCCTGACAGTCGGCCAGCCGTCATCAGGAGCAGGCCTGGGAGGGCGCAGTGTAAGTGGGTTACTGGAGGAGGGAAGGTGGCTACTCCATGGGAGGAGATCAACCGTCCTGGGACAGCACAACTGCCTCCATTCTTCTCTCCTCGTGGGTAAGGAGCCCAGGCACTGCAGCAGACCCTGCCTTCAAGCCTGCCCACCCTTCACACTCTCAAACCAAGAGGCTGTGTCCGCCAGCAGCTTGCTCTTGGCCCCGCCATCCCCAGAGGCTGCTTCTGGAAGGTCTCAGCGTTCTTCCCGTTCCTCTATCATTAGCCTCCTCTTAGACTTCCTCTGCTCATCACGCCCTTCTTTCTGAACCTCTTTGCCCATCCGCTTTAAGATGCTCCTAGTTTGCCTCCGACCTCGCTGACTCCTTTTTCGTCTGCCTTTTCCTCTTCCCACCCCTACAGTGGAAGGATATCTGTGTCAGTCTAGGTCCAGCCAGGGCAACGATTCTATGCAAGTCATTCCAAACAGAGGGTGTGTGTGTGCAGGGAACAGGACTCCAGCGTTGGAAGGGCAAACAGAGGGGTGACCAGATACTGTAACTACAGGAAGAGCTGGTACCCTGGGGCTGGAGGAACAGAGAGAAGAGGTGCTGTTGCCAGAACCTCTGGGCACCCTTATAGGTGCTGTAGTCATGGCAGAGAACAGTACAAATAAGGGCCCCACTCTCACGAGGGCCATAAAGTAGAAGAGTTAGGAGCACACACTCCACAGCCAGACTGCCTGGGTTTGCCTCCCAGCTTCACCCCTTACAAGCTGTGTGACTGTGGGCAAGTTGCTCTGCCTCTCTGTTCTTGAGTCCTTTGAAACATGGAGATGTTTATAGTGCAACTTTTTAGGATTGTGGTGAGGATTAAATGAGTTTACCTGTGTAAAGTGCTTTGAACAGTACTTGGTATAAAATAAGAGCTACATAAGTGTTATTATTATTTGCTTAGGGAGCTTACATTCTAGTAGCAGAGGTAATAAACTAATAAACAAGAAAAAAATGTTAGGCAGTGACAAGTGCTATGAAGAAAATAAAAGGGAATGGTGGGAGAGACTGCTGCTGAGGGTCCCCTTGTACCAGGTGGTTAGGGAAAGTCTCTATGAGGAGGTGACATTTATCGACCATAAAATGTTTGTGGGAAGAGCTTTCAACGAATAGCAGATGCAAAGACTGTGAGGGCAGGTTTGGGGCAGAAAGAAGTACGGGGGTGAAGGAAAATGAGGATGAGTTGCTCTGAGAGATACGCAGGAGCCGGGGGCTGCACGGCTTTGTGAGTCAGGGAAAGGATTTAAGTTTTGATTCTAAGTGGATTCCAGGTGCAATGGGAAGCCACTGAAGAGTTTTAAACAGTGGAGATTTATGTTTAAGAAGATAACTCTAGGGAATTCCCTGGTGGTCCAGTGGTTAGGACTCTGTGCTTTCACTGCCGAGGGCCCAGGTTCAATCCCTGGTTGGGGAACTAAGATTCCACAAGCCACGCCATGTGTGGTCATAAATAAACAAATAGATAAGTGAGTAAAAAAATAAAATTTTTTTTTAATTAAAAAATAAAAATACTCTAGTTGCAGGGTGAAGGGAGAACGGCTTATGAGGGTTTAGGAGAGAATGAAGGAGGTCAGTTAGGAGCACAGCATTCATAGTATAGACCAGAGATGACAGTAGAGGTGGAGAGGAAGAGAGGATTTGAAGTGTGTTTTGGACGTGAAATCAACAGGACTGGCTGATGGATTGGCTGTGGGAGTTCAGGTGCAGAGAAAACTCAAAGGCAGCTCTCATGCGTTTGGCTGGAACTCCTTTCTGAAATGAGATATGGAAAGCCAGGTTTTGGTGTGGGTGGGAAGGAAGAATTCTACTTTTGTCATGTCCAATTGGACAAATCACTTAAGTTCTGTGATCTTCAGTTTCGCTATCTAGAGTATGAAAATAATACTAATGTCTCCAGGGGCAGAAGATTCGTGTGATTGAGAGAATGGGTTTAAATCCCAACTCTTCCATTTACAGGCCTACCTCGTTTTAGTGCACTTCGCGTTTATCGTGCTTCACAGGTATTGCATTTTTTACAAACTGAGGATTTGTGGCAACCTGGCATTGAGCAGTTCTATCAGTACCATGTTTCCAACAACATTGGCTCACTTTGTGTCTCTGTGTCACACTTTGGTAATTCTTGCAATATGTTGAAAGTTTTAATCATTATTTTGTTGTAGTGATCTCTGATCAGCGATCTTCGATGTTACCATTGTAATTGTTCTGGGGCAACATGAACTGGGCCCAATTAAGACAGTGAACTTGGTTGTTGAAATGACAACAAAAGACTTAGAATACGACACAGACTTAGTTGATAAAGCAGCGGCAGGGTCTGAGAGGATTGCCTCCAATTCTGAGAGAAGTTCTGCTGCGGGTATCAAACAGCATTGCATGCTACAGGGAAATGGTCTGTAAAAGAGTCAATGGATGTGGCAAACTTCATTGTTGTCTTATTTTAAGAAATTGTCACAGTCACCCCAGCCTTCAGCAGCCACCACCACCCTGATCAGACAGCAGCCATGAACACCGAGGCAAGACTCTCCACCAGCAAAAGGTTATGACTTGTTGAAGGCTCAGATGATGGTTAGCAATTTTAGCAACAAAATATATATATATATATAATATATAAATATAATATATATATATAATATATAAATATTTTATATATATATATATATATATATATATATATATAGGCTGTGCTGCTGCAGGGCATGTGGGATCTTAATTCCCTGACCAGGGATTGAACCCATGCCCCCTGCATTGGAAGTGTGGATTCTTAACCATTGGACCGCCAGGGAAGTCCCAGAAATAAATTATTTTTAAATTAAGATATATACTTTTAATAAAGTTTTTATTTTTATTTTTTTCTTCCAGATTTATTGAGATGTACTTGACATATAGCACTGTATAAGTTTAAGGTGTACAGCATAATGATTTGACTTCATACATCATGAAATAATGATCACAGTAAGTTTAGTGAACATCCATCATCTCATATAGTTACAAAATTAAAGAAATAGAAAATAAATTTCCTTGTGATGAGAACTCTTAGGAGTTACTCTCTAACAACTTTCAAATATAACATACAGCAGTGTTAATTATATTTATCATGTTCTACATTACATCCCTAGTACTTATTTATCGTATGTCTGGAAGTTTGTACATTTTGACTGCCTTCATCCAATTCCTTTTTCCTCCATCCCTGTACTTTTTTTAAAGACATAACGCTATTGCACACTTAACAGTATAGTGTAAATGTATCTTTTGTATGCACCAAAAAATTCACGTAACTCACTTTATTGTGATATTCACTTAATTGTGGTGGTCTGGAATCAAACCTGCAGTATCTCTGAGGTATGCCTATATTGGCTGTGTGACCTTGTGCAAGTATTTATCTGTGTCTCAGTTTTCTCATTTGTGAAACAGGAATGATTATAATATCTACCTTAAGTGGTTGTATGAGGATTAAAAGAATTAATATTTACAAAATGCTTGGAATAGTTTCTGGCACATAGTAAAAGCTATACTAGCTATACTAGCATTATAGAAATATAAAAACAAATAGGACATAGTTGAAGCTCATATTAGGTGAGTGGTTCACCTCCCCCAGATAATCATTAACCATTGTGAAAGAAAAAGAATGAAAGAAAGAAAGAAAGAAAGAAAGAAAGAAAGAAAGAGAACCCTGTTCCTTTTGGAGTATACTAGATAGATTTGACCAATTCTACATAATCTCTCCCAGAATATGGAAGAGGAAGGAAAACTTCCCAATTCATTTTATAAAGATAGTATTACCTTGATACTAAAATCAGACAAAGACCATAGGAAGAAAAAAGAAAAGAAAAAGAAAACTATAGCTCAATAACCCTCATGAATATAGATACAAAAAGCCTTAATGAAAACTTAGCAAATAGAATTCAGCAATGCATAAAAACCATTATACGTCATAATCAACCAAGGATACAAGGCTCATCAATATTCAAACATCAATCCATGTAATTTACCATATTAACAGACTAAGGAAGATTGTTCTATGTTTTAAAAGTTTTATAGTTTTATGTTTTACCTTTATTTTTTTTTAAGATTTTCCTTTTTGATGTGGACCATTTATTTTAAAGTCTTTTTTAAAAAAATTTATTTTATTTATTTATTTTTGGCTGCGTTGGGTCTTCGTTGCTGTGTGCGGGCTTTCTCTAGTTGCAGCGAGCAGGGGCTACTCTTGGTTGCAGTGCGCGGTTTTATGTTTTGGTTTTTTGTCTGAGAGACGTGTGGGATCCTAGCTCTCCCACCAGGGATCGAACCCTCACCCCCTGCACTGGAAGGCAAAGTCTTAACCACTGGACAACCAGGGAAGTCCCCATGTTTTACCTTTAAATCTGTGTGCCGTTTTGAATTAATTTTTGTGTACCGTGTGAGGTTTAGGCGCAGCCTGACTTAATGGACACACCCAGAGCTGGGAACCCAGGAAGGAGCAGCTGAGAGTGGGAGGGCAGGAGGGAGCACAGGGGGTGAGCAGAGGCCTGGGGACATTCTTTACATTACCTTGTGAAATGAACACCTTACTGATTCTTAGAAAAATAATATATGACTCGACGACAGTTTGTTGAGTCAATATTTAGGATTGACAGGGAGAATATATTCTCAGGAAAGAGGAGGATGGGGGTAAAAGTCTCTGGAACGTCCTTGATATGCAGCCTTGGAGGACAGGCTATCAGTCTTCTCCTTAACGACCTGTAATTTCCAGGAGCCTGACCTCTACTCAGCTGGGGAGGCCTTGGGGTAGATAGGGATTATCTACCCTATAATAGTTAGGGTAGAGTCTCGCAGAGGAGGAGGGTGGAGCTTTTTGTCTGTGGGGGGATGGCAGGAAGTGGTGGCCGTGTAGGGAGCCTGCCCTCTGAGTAATTTTCCTTGGGGCAGGAACAGGGTGGTGGGAATCTGAGGGGAGCTCTGTCAAGGGCCTGGCTCTCTGCCCTGGCTACCCGCTCTGAACTGTTGCAAGGCTATTGCTCTGCCCGGCAGGTTGCCCAGTGGGCTTCTTAGATCTGAGAGGCTGGGGGCAGGAAGGCTGATGGGGAGTGGCTTCAGGAAGTCTCAGGCAGGTACAGGCTGGGAAATAGGTTAACATCTTAGAGAAAATGGAAGCCTCCACCCCATGGGCCTCACGGAGTTTGGGGGCAATGGCACCACGTTCCTTTCTCTGATCTTTTGTAAGGCAGGAGACTGCATCTTCCCGATTCACTGCAAACCACAGGGCGAGTCTGGGATGGAAACTTCTCCAGGCTCCAGCATGGGGTGGCCAGAAGTATTGGGGTTGGCCAAGTAATGTAAGGAAAAGAGGTGGAGAGGGAGTTACCGTCCGATCAATGCTGGGTACGCTCCAAGAACGCTGCCTGGTGCTTCAGACATTACCTAACTCAGCCCTGCCAATAATGCTGGCCATATCATCACCTCCCCTACATTTGACAGATGAGGAAACCGATGTGCTGAGACTCTTAATGTTCTCATCCTGTCAACAGTGTGTTCTGTTTACCTGTGCCAATGTCACCGTGTCTGATTCTGCAGGCCTTGTCACAGTGGGTCTGGCATAGCCGTTCTGACTGTGCTTTCTATTGACAATGACAAACCCAGAACTTCCTTTTTTTCTCTGGCCACCACACCGTGTGGCTTATGGGATTTTAGTTCCCCGACCAGGGATTGAACCCGAACCTGGGCCCTCGGCACTGAGAGCATGGAGTCCTAACTGGACAGCCAGGGTATTCCCCCCAGAACTTCCTGATTTATCTGCATCCAATGTCAGGCACTGTCACCCTGCCCTTTCCCCTGATACATGAATCTAAGCCACCCGTGATAACCACTAATTACCCCTGTATTAGAATGTTTTCCTTGAGTAGAAAGATTTTCTTATACTGTGCACAAAGAGATATGTACAAAGATGCTTATTACAGCATTGCTTACAGGAAAAAAGGGAACAATCAAACAGTGCCCATCAATAGGCAAATAGATAAACCAGGGCAGGCAGGGTTCTCAAACTTTTCTGTCTCAGGGGCCCTATATGTTCTTAAAAATTACCGAGGACTCCAAAGAGTCCTCAGTAATTGTGAGTTATAACTGTCAATATTTACTATAATAGAAATTAAAACTGAGAAATTAAAATTTTTAACTTATTCATTAAAAACAATAAATGTTCACATAAATAACATTTTCAGCTTTATTGAGTTATAATTGACAAGAAGAATTGTAAGATATTTAAAGTGTACAATGTGATGATTTGATATATGTATACATTGTAAAACAATTCCCCCCATTGAGTTAATTACCACATCCATCACCTCACATAATTACCTTTTTTTGGGTGAGAATATTTAAGTTCTACTCTCTTAGCAAATTTCAGTTATACAATACACTGTTATCAACTATAGTTACCATGTTATACATATATTAGATCCTCAGAACTTTTCATCTTATAGTTGAAGATGTGCCTTTTTACCAACCTCTCCCTATTTCCCCGCCCCCCAGCCTCTGGAAAAGACTTTTTAAACTCTCTGGTTCTATGAGTTTCACTTTTCCTTTTAGATTCCACATGTAAGTGATACCATGGAGTACTTGTCTTTCCATGTCTGGCTATTTCACTAAGCATAATGCCTTCCAGTTTCATCCATGCTGTCACAAATGACAGTATTTCTTTCTCTCTTTTTTTTTCAAACAAACAACTTTTTATTGAAGTATAGTTGATTTTCTTTCTTTTTTTTTAAGGCTGAAATATTGTGTGTATATATAAATACATATATATCACTTTTTTTTTTTTTTTTTTGCGGTACGCGGGCCTCTCACTGTTGTGGCCTCTCCCGTTGTGGAGCACAGCCGCCGGACGCGCAGGCTCAGTGGCCATGGCTCACGGGCCTAGCTGCTACGCGGCATGTGGGATCTTCCCGGACCGGGGCACGAACCCGTGTCGCCTGCATCGGCAGGCGGACTCTCAACCACTGCGCCACCAGGGAAGCCCTATCACATTTTCTTGATACATCTATCTGTTGACGGATACCTAGATTGTTTCCATACTTTGGCTATTGTGAATAATACTGCAATGAACATGAGAGTACAGATATCTCTTCAAGATAATGGTTTTATTTCTTATAGACATTTACCCAGAAGTGGAATTACTGGATGATATGGTAGTTCTATTTTAAATTTCTTGAGGAACTACTACACTGTTTTCCATAGTGGCTGCACTAGACATTTCTTCATAAAATACCATGTTAAATGAAAAATAGCTATATTTTCTAAAATTAAAAAAATATCGTGAGAAGAGTGGCATTGTTGTACATTTTCACAAATCTCTTTAATATCTGGCTTAATAGACGACAGCTAGAGTCTCATACCTGCTTTTGCATTTAATCTGTTACAATATGCTGTTTTGATGGAAATAGATGAAGCATATCTGGACCCACAGATATGCAGTTGGAAAGAGAGGTGTATCAGCTTTCTCAGATAATTGTGAATATTTTTCTTTGATACTACACCAACACTTGACAACTGGTAGTTTCTTAAAGGTTAGCTGTGATGTGGAATCTGAAAGCATATCAACAAATTTTTCTACTCTGTTACATTAAAATTCCTCTGGTCTGTCTTGCACTTTGAGTGGATTGTTCATCCATGTGTGACTTTGTAACGTCATGCATTGGTCATCTGGAAAATTTTGGTTCACTGAACTTTGCATACCCTCCAAATGTTGATATATTTTATTGCACAATATTAAAAAAATCACATTTATTAATATCAATATTGATCTCATTGGAAAACTCTTACAGTGTCAGGCAGTTGTCGAACTCAGGATGGCAGATGCAGGTTTTCTACAATTCTAATTTTTGCTGGGAAATTCAAATTTTATGAATGGCAGCAAATATTGTCAGTTATTTTCCTTGAAGTGACAGTCTCCTTTGTTCATTTTTGAGAAAATGTCTGCCAAATACCCAAATATGAATCATAGTTTGCCTATCAGTCATTCTCTCCAGTAAAAATAGCAGTACATGAAGAAAGCAGGTAGTTCAGCTCACATCTCAAATGATTGCACAAGTGCTTTTTATTGAGATAAACATTGTTCTTCAGTATGCAGCAGCAATGTTTTATGTGTAATTCCCATCTCTTCACAGCATACAATGTTTTATGTATACTTCCCATTTCTTCACAGAGAATGTGAATGTGTTTTACATTGAAGATTTTTTTGGGTGTGCTAACTAGCTTTTTAAAAAAAATGGAAGTATAGTCGATTTACAATGGTTCAGGTGTACAGCAAAGTGATATATATTCTTTTTCAGATTCTTTTCCATTATAGGTTATTACAAGATACTGAATATAGTTCCCTGTGCTCTACAGTAGGTCCTTGTTGTTAATCTATTTCATAGATAGTAGTGTGTATCTGTTTATTCCAAATTCCAAATTTATCCCTACCCCTCTTCCCCTTTGGTAACCATAGTTTGTTTTCTTTGTGAGTCTATTTCTGTTTTGTAAATAAGTTCATTTGTATCATATTTTATTTTACTATTTTTTTATATGGAACACTTCACAAATTTGCATGTCATCCTTGAACAGGGGCCATGCTAATCTTCTCTGTATTGTTCCAATTTTAGTATATGTGCTGCTGAAGCGAGCACTGTATCATATTTTAGATTCCACATATAAGTGATATCATATGATATTGCCTTTCTCTGTCTGACTTACTTCACTTAGTATGATAATCTCTAGGTCCATCTATGTTGCTGCAAATGGCATTATTTCATTCTTTTTAACAGCCAAGTAACATTCCATTGTGTGTATGTGTATATATATATATATATATATATATACATATATATATACACCATATCTTCTTTAAAGGATCAAGATTTAATAAAATGATCTTAAGTGAAACTGACATTTATGTCCTAAACTGCAAGTGTGTGCTATGAAGAATCTAATGACTACTTGGACAGTTTGGTGCCACTGCTTTATCTGTGGCACCAAATAATCCACTACTGCTTTTGTGCCATTGGTGGAAATATCAAAACCGTTGTTTCAGGAGAAACCATGAGATTCAAAAAAGTTAGTCAGCACTGAGAATTTCACCACCACATTTGTTCATTGCCAAGTATTCACATAGAAGAAGATCTTTAACGATTAGTTGGTGCTGCCATGAGATGAATACAAGAAAACAGCACGTTTCTCCTGTGTATATTGATTCATTAATTTATGAGGCACAAGTACAATTCTTCGGACAAGAGATTAACTCAGTCGTCATATTTGCTGCTAAATCTTTAATTTGACGAGTGACTGTATTGTTGTTAAGTGGAAGCTCAGATTTCTTTCACGACTTTTCATCTAGCAGGTGTTCAGCTATGTCAAGGTACGAGGCTTTATCTTCTCTCAGCTATTGAGTACACTTCTTCAGCGAATGCAATGTGATAAGTTATCCTGTACGACGCTTCAGTAACTTTTTCATTTCTACTTTGAAAAGCTGAAAGAAACAATTTTTAGCTTTTAAAGAGCTCAGCATATCTACATTTAAAATAGGCAATTCCTTTTTCTCTAAACTCTGAATGATCGGTCTCACAATGATGCTGCAACTTACCTACTGCTATAATACTATTCAAAATGTCCTGTTGCGTAAGACATAATAAGATAAACAACTAATATCTATATAGTTGAGGGAAATACAGATTTCATCATATTTTTGTTTCTTACTTAGTTTTGCACAGTTGCTTTGGAGTCTATCCCTCCTTTCCACTAGTCAGAGAACTCTGACACGTCAGTTTAATCTTTTTCAGTATTTTTAGGCATAGATGGTGTAGAGGTGGGTTGAAGAAGCAAGTCTTCTAATCTGTCTTTCTTAAGCCAATGATAAATTCTTGAACATAAGAAAAAATATATTGTAAAGAAATGATGGGGACTTCCCTGGTGGCGCAGTGGTTAAGATTCTGTGCTCCCAATGCAGGGGACCCAGGTTTGATCCTTGGTCAGTGAACTAGATCCCACATGCAGGCCACAACTAAGTTTTTGCATGCCACAACTAAGGAGCCCACCTGCTGCACCTAAGACCTGGCGCAACCAAATAAATAAATATTAAAAAAACAAAGAAATGATGATGTGTGTTAGAATAAAATATTATTACATTTCAAAGTAGCAATTTTAGATAAAATTACAATTTTTATTTTATTATTTTTTAGATAAAGTTTTAAACAATTTTTATTTTTTTATACAGCAGGTTTTTATTAGTTATCTATTTTATACATATTAGTGTATATGTGTCAATCCCAATCTCCCAATTCATCCCACCACCACCACTCCACTCCCGCTTTCTTCCTTTTGTGTCCATACGTTTGTTCTCTACATCTGTGTCTCTATTTCTGCCTTGCAAACCAGTTCATCTGTACCATTTTTCTAGATTTCACATATATGCATTAATATATGATATTTGTTTTCCTTTTTCTGACTTACTTCACTCTGTATGACAGTCTCTAGGTCCATCCACATCTCTACAAATGACCCAATTTCATCCCTTTTTATGACTGAGTAATATTCCATTGTATATATGTACCCAATCTTCTTTATTCATTCATCTGTCGATGGGCATTTAGGTTGCTTCCATGACCTGGCTATTGTAAATAGTGCTGCAATGAACAGTGGGGTGCATGTGTCTTTTTGAATTATGTTTTTCTCTGGGTATATGCCCAGTAGTGGGATTGCTGGGTCATATGGTAATTCTATTTTTAGTTTTTTAAGGAACCTCCA
>NC_041224.1:107873076-107889355 GCF_002837175.3 Physeter macrocephalus | reverse complement strand
CTCTAGGAGGTGGGTCAAAAAAGATCTTGCTGTGATTTATGTCAAAGAGTGTTCTTCCTATGTTTTCCTCTAAGAATTTTATAGTGTCCGGTCTTACATGTAGGTCTTTAATCCATTTTGAGTTTATTTTTATGTATGGTGTTAGGGAGTGTTCTAATTTCATTCTTTTATATGTATTTTATTATTTTTTTAAAAATTAAAAAAAAGTTCTTTGACTGCACCGTACAGCATGCGGGATCTTTGTTCCCCGACCAGGGATTAAACCTATGCTCCCTGCAGTGGAAGCTCGGAGTCTTAACCACTGGGCTGCCAGGGAAGTCCCATAAAATTACAAATTTTAGGAAGTTTTTTGAAAAACATTAAAAAATATTATTGCAAAACAAGATAAAGCATACTTATTTCTCGTGTTTCCCCATGGGTCCAAGGAAAAATTCAGAATTCAAAATAATAATATTGGATAATAGTACAGAAATTATAGCAGGTACAATTGAAGTTAGTGAGGAATAGCACAGTAAAAGTTCAAGAACAAACTGAGTTCACCTCTTGAAAATGCACACATTTATACTCTAATTCTACTTCTTTAGAACATTTTGGAAAATATTAGAAATACACGTACATATTTCACTAGCTGTCAGAGCAATGACATTATCACATGTCATGGAGCCTCTGGGAAACTCCACAGTACATTTGTGAGAGAGTGAGGATGCAAAAGGCAAATGATGTCTTACTATTATGAAAATAATTTTGACCTTATAGGCCCCCTGAAAGGATCCCCCAAGGGGTTCCCAGACCACGCTCTGAGATCTGCTAAACTAGGGTAATGTTTGTTCTGTGGAATATTATGCAGCTTTTAAAAGCTATGAGGTAGATCTATATGTACTGTCATGTAACAAGAACAACGGAATAGCATTTACAATATGATACATACAAACACACAAAACAACTCTACATATTCTGTACTTACATTTATGTATGCAAATGCATAGAAAAGTTCTAGAAGAACACGCTGTTAACTGTGGTTACTTTTGGGAAGCATACAGAAATTTGGTGGCTTACTTATGGAGAACTTTTGCTTTATTTGGCTTTTTTTTAATGGTTACAAGGCGACTGTAGCCATGCATTGCTGGTGTCCTTTAAATATATTTCATAGGGAATTCCCTGGCGGTCCAGTGGTTAGGACTTGGCACTTTCACTGCCGGGGCCCGGGTTCAATCCCTGGTCAGGGAACTAAGATCGCATAAGCTGCACAGCGCAGCCAAGCCAAAAAAACCCCATTACATATATATTTTGTAATAGTTAATTTTATATAATAATTTGTCTTCATCTTTCTCCTGGGTGAAATGTAAAATTTACACAGTTTTGGTATTTTTTTCAGATCAGTTAATAAGTTGACAGCTGTCATTGTTCTCTGGAGAATCATTATCACTAGGGTAAAAGGGTATGGTTGCTAGGTAAAATACAGGATAAAAACAGGAATACGTTTTTAGTATAAGTATGTCCCATGCAATATTTGGGACATACTTATACTTAAAAATTGTTTGTTGTTTATCTGAAATTCAAATTTAACTGGACATCTGTTTTTTAAAATTTGCTGTTTGTCGATCTCATAAAGGGGATATGGGGGAGGACCCTTAGGTGCCAAGTTGTGGAGTAGAACCCAGATCCATTGGTAGCTTGCTGGTTCTCTTTGGACATCTTTGTGAGCCAGAGCTCACTGGAAGATAAGATAAGAAGCTCTGAGAGGAGGATATTGGGGCAAAGAAATGTTGACAAACTCACTCTTCTCCTGATAAATGCCTTGCAGCTTGTCAAGGTTGTGCGATGTTGTGGTGAAAGGGATGAGCAGGGAATGAATTGGAGGGAGGTTATAAAATGTTGCAATGGGAATTTTTGCTTTTAAATACATATACACTTTCACAGATGTAGCCTTTGGCATTAGGTTGCATAACTCTTCTGTAGTCACCATGAGACTGGTACTATGTCCTGTGCTTCTGAGCTCCAGCAGGTCCCTGTTTCTACATTACCCCATGGCTACCAAAGGCCTTGGCTACTGAGGGGGTTTTCCTGAGGTGGTAAAAGGTCACTCCAGAATTTTCTTCTGCATCATCTCTTTTCTTCCCCATCAGGGGAATGTATATATGCCACTTTCCCCAATTCTTCTTTTTCTCACTTTTGTCTTAAGAAATTTCACCATGGTCAATATCCTCCTCAAATGTACAGACCTTTAGGTTTTTTTTTCTTTTCCTTGGGTTTTCTCTTCTTCTTCTTTTTAAAAAAAATTATTTTGGGCTGCATTGGGTCTTCATTGCTGTGAGTGGGTTTTCTCTAGTTGCGCTGAGAGGGGTCTACTCTTCGTAGCGGTGCGCAGACTTCTCACTGTGGTGGCTTCTCTTGTTGCAGAGCACGGGCTCTAGGTGCGCGGGCTTCAGTAGTTGCAGTACTCGGGCTCAGCAGTTGCAACACGTGGGCCCTAGAACATGCGGGCTTCAGTAGTTGCAGTGCTTGGGCTCTAGGGCATGTGGGCTTCAGTAGTAGTGGCCCACGGGGTTAGTTGTTCCGAGGCATGTGGGATCTTCCCGACCCAGGGCTCGAACCCGTGTCCCCTGCATTGGCAGGTGGATTCTCAACCACTGCACCACCAGGGAAGTCCCTCTTTTCTCTTTTTAAGGTTTTTTTTTCCCCCTTCTTTTCCTTCTCTTTCAGATTTTGCCCATAGAAAAATCTCTCTTGCTTTTATCATCTCTGCAATTTGTGAACCAACCAACCTTCCAAACAACAAATCAACTAACTACTAAACCAGCTGACCAACTTGTCTTAGTCTGCTTGGGCTGCTGTAGCAAAAATACCATAGTCTAGATGACTTAAACAACAAACATTTATTTCTCATAGTTCTGGAGGCTGGGAAGTCCAAGATCACAGTGATGGCAGATACAGTGTCTGGTGAGGGCCTTCTTCCCTGTCCATAGATTGTTGTCTTCTCACACTGTGTCCTCATGGAGGAAGGGGTGAGGAACCTCTCTAGAGTCTCTCTTAGAAGGGTGCTAATCCCATTTATGAGGGCTCCACCCTCATGACTTAAGCATCTCCCAAACATCCCACCTCCAAATACCATCACACTGGTGATGAGGTTTCAACATATGAATTTTGGGGGGTGGGGCAGGACACACAGACATTCAGTCGACAACACCATCCCAGAAACAAAGGTTGGAGGATGCTTCAACCTGGTATAGAGACCAAAGCAAAGTGATGCCGTGCTTCATATAGAGCTCAACTCTGTGAAGAGAGTCTCCCATTCTGTAGGAAATCAGCTTTGAATCATCTATGCCCAGGAGAAGCTGGGGAAGGGTCACCACTGGAGAGGAAAGGGATTGGGTGTAGGTCAGGATCCAGGACTAACAAGTCTCATGGAGAAATCTTGCTTTTTAAAAAACTCAGACCTACTGGTGTTTGCCCTCAGTTCTTTCTTTCTTTCTTTTCTTTTCTTTTATTCTTTCTTCCCTCCCCCCCGCCCCACCCCCCACCGGTTTCTTTCTGCCATGAGGCACGGCTTGTGGGATCTTATTTCCCCGACCAGGGATTGAACCCATGCTTTTGGCAGTGAAATGAGGAGTCTTAGACACTGGACAACCAGGGAATTCCCTCTTTCTTTCTTTTAAATCAACTCTATTGAAGTACACTGTCGATAAAATAAAATGCACACAATTTAAGCGTACAGTCCCTAGGATTTTGTCCAATGTCTATATCTGTGTATCCACCATCCCAATTGAGATATAGAACATTTCCATCACCCTAGAAAGTTCCCTTGTGCCCCTACACCCAGACAACCATTGATCTGATTTCTACCACCATATATTAGTTTTGTATATTCTAGAACTTTATATAAATTGTACTTTTCCTTTTTTAAAATTTATTTTAAATTTATTTAATTAAAAAAAAATCTTTGGCTGTGTTGGGTCTTCGTTGCTGCGCGCGGGCTTTCTCTAGTTGCTGTGAGCGGGGGTTACTCTTCATTGCGGTGCGCGGGTTTCTCATTGCGGTGGCTTCTCTTGTTGCAGAGCTCAGGCTCTAGGCGCGCGGGCTCAGTAGTTGTGGCTCACGGGCTCTAGAGAGCAGGCTCAGTAGTTGTGGCACACGGGCTTAGTTGCTCTGCAGCATGTGAGATCTTGCGGACCAGGGCTTGAACCCGTGTCCCCTACATTGGCAGGCGGATTCTTAACCACTGCACCACCAAGGAAGCCCTAAGCTGTACTTTCCTTTTGGCTTGGCTTAGGTAGTTTTTTTTTCCATGCAGAAGCAAAAAGAATTCCTGTAATTTTTTGTATTTATGGTCTCATTTTTTATATTTAAATCTTTGATACATCTGAAATGTATTTTGGTGTGTGGTGTGAAAGGCACAGATCTAATTTAATTTCTTTTTCCCCAGAGAGCTACCCAGTTGTCTCAACATCGTTTATTGCTACATGTATCTTTTTTCTCACTGATTCAAAATGCCACCTTTATCACATGTTAAATTCTCAAGTGTGTTTGTATCTCTTTCTGAACCTTCCCTTCTGTTCCTTTGATTTGTTTGTTCAAGTATCAATACAACACTCTTTTAACTGTGACTATATTATTTTTAAAAATATTATATTTTAGGATTTTCTGCTCTATCTCTTCAATGAGGTAAGTTTTTCCAAGGTTCCTGTACTAGTTATCTGTTACTGCATAACAAATTACCCTAACATTTAGCAGCTTGAAAATTTATCTCTCAGGTTCTGAGAGTCAGGAATGAGAGAAGTGTAGCTGGGGGTTCTGACTCAAGGTGTCTGGTGAGGCTGTAGTTAAGCTCCCAGCTGGGGCTGTGGTCCTCTCAAAACTCGGGCTGAGACATTTGCTTCCAAGCCATGTGGTTTTTGGCAGCCCTCAGTTTCTTGCCACGTGAGTCTTGCCGTATAGGGCTGCTCACAACATTGCAGCCAGGACTAATCCAAGAGGAAAAGAAAGAAACAGCGAGGGCCCAAGACGGAATGCTCAGTTTTATATATCCTAATCTCAGAAGTGACATACCATGACTTCTGCCAAGCCGGGCATGATGTGGGAGGGGACTATACAAGGTAGTGAACGCCAGCCTTGAACCCGTGTCCCCTACATTGGCAGGCGGATTCTTAACCACTGCACCACCAAGGAAGCCCTAAGCTGTACTTTCCTTTTGGCTTGGCTTAGGTAGTTTTTTTTTCCATGCAGAAGCAAAAAGAATTCCTGTAATTTTTTGTATTTATGGTCTCATTTTTTATATTTAAATCTTTGATACATCTGAAATGTATTTTGGTGTGTGGTGTGAAAGGCACAGATCTAATTTAATTTCTTTTTCCCCAGAGAGCTACCCAGTTGTCTCAACATCGTTTATTGCTACATGTATCTTTTTTCTCACTGATTCAAAATGCCACCTTTATCACATGTTAAATTCTCAAGTGTGTTTGTATCTCTTTCTGAACCTTCCCTTCTGTTCCTTTGATTTGTTTGTTCAAGTATCAATACAACACTCTTTTAACTGTGACTATATTATTTTTAAAAATATTATATTTTAGGATTTTCTGCTCTATCTCTTCAATGAGGTAAGTTTTTCCAAGGTTCCTGTACTAGTTATCTGTTACTGCATAACAAATTACCCTAACATTTAGCAGCTTGAAAATTTATCTCTCAGGTTCTGAGAGTCAGGAATGAGAGAAGTGTAGCTGGGGGTTCTGACTCAAGGTGTCTGGTGAGGCTGTAGTTAAGCTCCCAGCTGGGGCTGTGGTCCTCTCAAAACTCGGGCTGAGACATTTGCTTCCAAGCCATGTGGTTTTTGGCAGCCCTCAGTTTCTTGCCACGTGAGTCTTGCCGTATAGGGCTGCTCACAACATTGCAGCCAGGACTAATCCAAGAGGAAAAGAAAGAAACAGCGAGGGCCCAAGACGGAATGCTCAGTTTTATATATCCTAATCTCAGAAGTGACATACCATGACTTCTGCCAAGCCGGGCATGATGTGGGAGGGGACTATACAAGGTAGTGAACGCCAGCCCACAGGGGTCCCAGAGACCATCTCAGAGGCCGGCAACCACATTTCCAGTTTTGGCTGTCCTCTCTTTCCACACTATTCACTTTCTTGGGATATCTCATCCGTTTTATGAGGCTGCTTCTACCTATGATCAATAGTTTGCAAATCATTCTTCTGATTACTAACTTGCTCTCTGGAGTGCCAGAACAATTTATCCAATTGCCTGGGTAACCTCCTCTGAAAAATCCCACAGGCATCTCTACGTGGCTTATCCTCTGCTCTCCTTGGGTTTGAGGTTGAGTCTCAAACCTCCTTCCATTTGACATGTAGTGCTCTGCACTGCATTAATTTGATTCCTCTAATAGACTGTAAGTTTATTGAGGGTAGGGACTATGCCTTCAGTGAATATGCCTTCAGATATTCTCAGTACTTAACACAGTGCTTAGCATGAAGCAGGTGCTCATCAAATATTTGGACCCAGGTGACAGCTTGGGTAGTGGACACCTGCAGCTCTGCAGCCATTAGTCCTGTATGGTGCCAGGGGTCCGATATAACAGGGAAGGGTGGGATCACTGGCTTTAGGACTGAGGTCTATGGTCTCTTTTTGGTGCTGACTTGGTACTCAGCTCTGCATCCCCAGCCAGCTGAGCCTATAGGCTGCCCGTCCTTTCATTCACTCCCCTCCACCCCCTGCCCAGCGTGGGGTCTGGAGCCTGCTTGGACCCACGGGTCTGTCCACTTCTGTTGTGTGTGAAAGTCTGGGGACAGCTGGACTGGCAGGACTGGGTCACTGGTAAGTGGTCTGTGCAGTATTCTGCAGAATTTCACTCAGACAAGTACTTCCTACACTTTCCCCCTCCTGAGGCTTCCTCACCAGCTGTGTGGGGGAGGCCTTTTCTCACCTCCAACTTTCTTAATTCTAGGACTGTAAAGTCCATGAATCCTTGAGTTTTTCAGATAGAAACAGCAGTGCCTGAAACCCAGCCTGCTGCCTACTCACATTCTCGCACTCAGCTGCAGACTCCACGACGGCGGGGCCCCTGACCAGCACTCAGGACAGACAGGAGCGCAGCCAGGTGATGCTGAGCTGACGCCACCTAAGGGCAGGGATGCTGTGCCCAGGTTGGGGCTCGTGATGCTGGAACTGCCCACCTTCACTCCTTTTTACTTTTCGTGCTGGTGCTTCTTTCTCCCGGGCTCTGTCTGCAGCTCAGTCTTTTTTTTTTTTTTTTTTTTTTTAGGCTGCACTGGGTCTTAGTCGTGGCACATGGGATCTTCGTTGCAGCATGCAGGATCTTTAGTTGCAGCATATGGTCTTCTTAGTTGCAGCATATGGACTCTTAGTTGTGGCATGCATGTGGGATCTAGTTCCCCAACCAGGGATCGAGCCTGGCCCCCTGCTTTGGGAGCTTGGAGTCTTAACCACTGGACCACCAGGAAAGTCCCTGCAGCTCAGTCTTGATTTCTTCTCTGATTGTCATAAAAAAGCTCATGGGACTATCAGAGCCCTTAGGATCACCTAGCTCAACTTTTCTTACCAAGATGCCAATGGAGCCAGAGAGGGGAACAGACACCCAAGATCACGCAGCTTCTGTTGACATCTCCCGTGTGGCTTGCAGGATCTTAGTTCCTTGATCAGGGATTGAATCCAGGTCCTCAGCTGTGAAAGCACGGAGTCCTAACCAGTGGACCGCCAGGGAATTCCCTCTCTTTCCTGATTT
Source organism: Physeter macrocephalus (assembly GCF_002837175.3). NCBI lineage: Eukaryota > Metazoa > Chordata > Mammalia > Artiodactyla > Physeteridae > Physeter > Physeter macrocephalus. Next base: position 107,881,617 of record NC_041224.1, on the reverse strand, counting down.
TCGATGTTTCTAATGACTGTACGTCTCTCCCTAGTCTTTGTTTTCTTTCCTTTACCATTCTCTTGTCTCTTTGGATCCAAGAGATAAGAGAAGGCCATCTACCTCAACATTGGGACTAGGGTGAGGTGTGTCCATTTGACTTCCCATCTTCCACATTTGGGCATCTGAATTGACCAGCGTGGAAAGGGGAATCAGAGTGGGCAGTGCCAGGTTCAGAGGCCACTCCAAGCTCCCAGGACCTGCACTCAACTCTGGCCCAGCTGACTGCTTCAGAGTAAGGATGAGTGAGAATGAGGGGAGAGGGTGCCAGAGCCTGGGCCTTTGGAAGCCACTCAATCTCAGGCCCTGGTCTAGGGAGACTTGAACAGGAAGGGGAACCAAAAGAGATAGATGAGGCCTGACCAGTCTCTCTGCACTTCACCTGCAATAGCCTGGATCTGCTTTTCCTTACAAGTAGGGCAGCTTTCCGGCAAACCACCTTACAGCAAGAAGTGTTGTAGGCCGCCGGCTTGCTGAGAGATGGGAACAGCTTCTCAGAGGTGCTGTAACTCCAGCCTTCCAGCAGGGGATGTCCTGTCCCGACAAAATGCAAGTCCTTTTTCCTGCTGCCCTCCCAGCCAAGGAGACTGATTCCCCCGACACTTGGTGGGGTTAATCTGTGCTCACAGCTAGGGAGACAGGAGTCCCCTGGGGGTCAGAATAGTGTTTAGAATCTGGTGTCCTGTTTAAGAAAGGTAAAACCATGAGGAGTTGAAATCCCTCATCCCTCTGAATAAAAAGCCTGTAAGTATGACCTTGCAGAGAAGAGAGAGAGCATGAGAGAGAGAGCAAACAGAGTGAAAGCAGCTGGGATAAAAAAGCAAGGAGATGTAGGACCTGCAAAGGGTGTTTTTGGAAATAGGGTACCAGAAGAGACATAAACTGAAAACAAAGGCTGTCCCTCCCAAAGCAGAGCATTTGGTCACCTTCATCATGACACTGTGACACTGATACAGACTGATATTTAATCTGAAATTTCTCCACAATTCCTGAGCAGCACCCATTCTCTTATCGTGTATAGATACCAGCACCTAACTCCAGGGAACTGGGTTATGCAAGGGTTGCTAAGGAACGAGGGGAGATGCAGTAGGTACGGCAGGGGTTGCTTAGTAACCAGAGTCCCTTTGTGATGGAGTGGCCAGAGCAGGTCTGGAACTGATGAAGAACTGTGGACAGAGTCAGCCCACACCAGAGCTTCCTGAAAGGGCATGTCCCTTGGCCCCTGGGCCCAGAGTGGCCAGTGCCTGCCTCTCTTCAGCTCCCTGGCACTGCCCTGCCCAAAAAGTACACCCCAAGTCCCTGAGTATCCTCAACAGTCCTTTGCTCCAACCATGCCTTCCCCACCTTCCTTGGCAGGAAGCTAATCAGATCGCTAGATTCAAGAAGGGGCAGGGCTCTCCAGCAAGAGAACGGGAATCTCACCGCAGGGGAGGCAGGAGCCTCTGGGCTCACACTGACATGGAGCTGGGAAATTTGGGGTTGGGCGGAAAGAGGGCCCCCTAATGTATTTGCAGTTCACAGGGAAATGTCTTCCTCTCTGAGTCTCCCATGCCAGTCTTCATCCTGCCTTCACACCTGCGCATAGCTAGGGTGGCACACCTCTTCCCTTCCCAAGGGTGTGCCGGGGGTGTGGCTCTCCACACAGCAGCCTGGCTTGGGGCTCCTTTGGCTGCCTGCGTTCCTCACAGCTGCCCTTCAGAGAGCTTCACTTCAGCACAGCCTGGAGGAGTCATCATGCAGGCATTCGGAACCAGTCAGCTTTTGCAGCCAGGAGTCCTCCATTCTCTGCTTCCCAGGCACGGAGGTGGCCCTGCTCTCTCCCAGACACCGTGGACACTCACGCATCTCTCAGTCTGTGCCCTGGACCAGAGCACAGACCACCTATCCTGCTGCTCCCCCCGTCAGACCTCCCTTCACCTGCCAGGTCCTGTTTATCTGCAGCCTCCCTAGTGATGATTCTCCCAGCCTGAGCAGAATCAGCTGTGCACCCCCGTAATGTATTGGCCTGACGAGCACCCCTGGATTCAGTCCCGGCAAGGCTCTGGGGCCCCAGAGAGGGAGCAAGTGGCGCTGCCCTCAAGGAGCCCGCTGAGCCTCTGCTTCCTCCACCACCTGGCAGGATGCTCCCAGGAAAACCTTTGTGGATTGAGCGTTTATACACGAAAGCTTGTTGTTTCAAACAAAGCCCTTTGCACAGAACATCTCTGAGAAAGTGCTTGAGACACTGGGAAGTCTGCCTCCAAGAAGAGAACTGGGAGACTTCATTTTTGAACTAGTTTTGAACCGCTTGAATTTAAAAATTTACCATGAGCAGATAATCTTTACTTTTTAAACATTTTGATTGTGAAATATAACAAATACATAAAAAGTATATATGTATGTATATACATATATATATATGCAAGACACACATATCTTTTTTTTTCTTGTGGAGGTATATTCTTTTTGAAAATTTTAATTTATTTTTTAATTATAAACTTTTTTATTGAAGTATAGCTGATTTGCAATGTTTCAGGTGTACAGCAAAGTGATTCAGTTATATATATATCTATATGTGTACACACACACACACACACACACACACACACACATATATATATATTCTTTTTCAGATTTTTTTCCATTACAGGTTTTCCTTTTTTTTTGGCTACGCTATGAGGCATGCGGAACAATGCGGGATCCACGTGAGGGATTCCCTGACCAGGGATCGAACCCACGCCCCCCGCAGTGGAAGTGCAGAGTCTTAACCAATGGACCACCAGGGGAGTCCCCATTATAGGTTATTACAATATATTGAATATAGTTCCCTATGCTATACTGTAGGTCCTTGTTGTTGATCTATGTTATATATAGCAGTGTATGTCTGTTAATCCCCAATTCCTAATTTATCCCTCCCCCAAGACACACATATCTTAGTGGACACCATGTAGTCATACAATGGAACACAGCCAGCACCCCAGAAACCCCTCGGTTTGCCACTCCCCAGTCATCCCCCCTCTTTTACCCTAGGAATATCCACTCTCCTGACTTTTGTGATAATCACTGCCTTGCTTTTCTCTGCAGTCTTATCACCTGTTTGCATTCTTAAACAACATAGAGGGGTTTTGCCTGCTTTTGAAACTCGTGTATGTGGAATCACATAATAAAGGATTATTTTGTGTCTGGCTCCTTTCCCTCAATGATATCTTTTTTTTGTTTTTTTGTTTTTTTGTTTTTTTTGCGGTACGCGGGCCTCTCACTGTTGTGGCCTCTCCCTTTGCGGAGCACAGGCTCCGGACGCACAGGCTCAGTGGCCATGGCTCACGGGCCCAGCCGCTCCGCGGCATGTGGGATCTTCCCAGACCGGGGCACGAGCCCTTGTCCCCTGCATCGGCAGGCGGATTCTCAACCACTGCGCCACCAGGGAAGCCCAACGATATCATTTTTTAGATTCATTTATGTTGTTCAGTGTAGCTTCAGTTCACTAATTTTCATTGCTGCATAGTATTCCATTATATAAGTGCAACCCAATTTGTCTATCTATTCTACCATTAATGGACATTTGGGCTTGGTTCCAGTTTGAGGCTATTACAAAGCATGTTGCTGTGAACGCTCGTGTGCAGGCTCGTGGTACACACGTGACAGCACTCCTGGGTTGTGAAAGTGCAGAGTCAGAGGGCTGTTTGTTCGACTTCCCTGGGCAGCGCCAAACCATTTTCCAAAGTGGTTGTGTTTATACTCCCTCCAGGTTTGACTGAGAATTTCGTTGATTTCTACTTTCTCAACTATAAGCAGCTCATTAAAATTGATAATTGGTGTAATTATTAGTTTGGTATTTGGCATTCTCACTCTACTGGGAAGCTCCATGGGTGGAGTTTGGGGGTCACAGTTCACCAGGGGTCCCGGCATCTACTGCCCAGTGCCTGACACACTGCAAGCGCTCGGTGCTTGCTTATGGAATGAATGGGAAAATAATCATGTCTACTTAATTCTGGATCTCACATTCTAAATTTCCCCTTCTATAAATAGAGAATTTTCAGGAAAGTTTCCCTGACCTGAGGCTCACCTGTTTGAAATTCACCCTGACTGGCCCGACTCTTTCCCATTCTCTGCCACTGGCCTTGTCTGTCCTGAGGAGCTGGGGGTAGATGATCATCATGCCTGCTGATGGCGTCAGTGATAAATGAAGTTGATTCTTTCCCCAGGGCCGAGTTCACTGGGAAGCAGACCAGTCACTGGCCGCCATGCAGGGCCTGCATCCCCGGGGGCCTGTTCCGTCCCTGTGCTGGGCTCTCTGTGCAGCTGAGCAGCAGTGGGGTAGAACAGAAGGGCATTCTGGCCAATCAGGTAGCCGTGGTCACAGGGCCCACTGATGGGTGAGTATCCTATTGCCCTGTGGGTCTTGACCCCTCACGGGGACCCTTACTTGCTCAAAAGGACCTCAGGACTATAGAGCAGGACACAGCAGCTTTGTTGATTTCCAGGGCTGGGGGGGTAGGAGAATAGTAGTGAGGAGCTGAGGCTTTGTTCCATTCATCTCCACTGCAGGATCGGCTTTGCCATGGCTCAGCGTCTGGCCCAGGATGGGCCCCATGGGGTGGTCAGCAGCCAGAAGCAGCAGAATGTGGACCTGGCGGTGGCAGTGCTGCAAGAGGAGGGGCTGAGCATGATGGGCACCATGTGCCACAGGGGAAGGCAGAGACCAGGAGCAGCTGGTGACCACAGTAAGGGGAACACCCTGCCTGCTCAGCCCTGGGAGGGGTAGGGACCAGGAGGGGGGCTTGGAGGCCCTGGAAGGCGGTCTGAGACCACAACTGCTCACAGTGTAATGGGGTGGACCTCACTGCTCATGCCGGCTCTCTGGAAAGAGGCCTGTTCATGGGAGGACCTCACTCCTACCCATCCTGGGAGATCTGTGGTTGAGGAGGGATCTGAAGGGATCTCTCCATCCCCAGCCCCCAGAGGGGTTTCCTGCCCTGAGGCCCTCAGCCCCGGAGAGCCTACCCCTGGGCCTGTCCGGGGCACTTACCTTCAGTGAGAGTTTGGTTCTCACAGGAGCCTTGTGGCCATTCCTGGTGGAGACGGTATCTAATTAGCAAGCTTTTAAAATAAATTTATTTATTTTATTTATTTATTTTTGACTGTGTTGGGTCTTCATTGCTGCATGCGGGCTTTCTCTAGCTGTAGCGAGCGGGGGCCCCTCTTTGTTGCACTGCGCGGGCTTCTTGTTGCGGAGCATGGGCTCTAGGCATGCGGGCTTCAGTAGTTGTGGCGTGCGGGCTCAGTAGTTGTGGCATGTGGGCTCTAGTAGAATGCAGGCTCAGTAGCTGTGGTGCATGGGCTTAGCTGCTCCGCGGCATGTGGGATCTCCCTGCACCAGGGCTCAAACCCGTGTCCCCTGCCTTGGCAGATGGATTCTTAACCACTGAGCCACCAGGGAAGCCTCTAACTAGAAAGGTTTGCCTCAATGTCCCATGCACAGGGCTGCTCAGGGAGGACGAGGCCTCCTCAGGCCATCTCCAGGCTCATCCAGCCCTTCATGTCACCCCATCCCCCCAGGCCCTGGAGCACTGTGGGGACGTCGACTCCCATGTGTGCAACACAGCAGTCAGACCCCCGGTGGGGAGCACCCACCGGACGCCAGTGAGCAGGTGGGGGACAAGGTGAGAGGCTGCCCCTGGGACTTGGCTGAGGGGTCCGAAGTGCTCCCCCACCAAGACCCTCCTCTCCCCTCCTGACATCACTGTAAAAGCAGGCGCTGACCATGTGCCCCGTGGAATGTGCTGTGATGCTCCTTTCTGGCCTGTGTGCTTTTAAAGCTGGTTCCTACACTCTCTCTGCTCTCTTTTCTCTTCCTGTCCCCTTTGCATGTATTCATTCGGCACATATTTATCGAGGACTTGCTATGTGCCAGGCCCTGTTCCAAGCTCTGGGGGTAGAGGTGTGTGATTAAGTCTCTGCTTGTGGTAAGAGTCAAGCATAGTAAGGTGTCTGCTCTCTGCCAACAGTTTATGTTTTTCACATCCTTTGGTGGGGACGTACATTGGTGTTCACGTTCCTCTTTGGTGACCGTACCTGCCACCGAGATTCTCCGCCTTTCCTAGACGGGGGCTTCTCACTGTCCCTCAGATGAATCTGCTGCACCTGTCGGGCCTGGACCCACCCAGCAGCTTTCCATGGGCTTGGCATGTTCCAACCCACTGCAGTCCACTTGGCCATCCTGCCACCTGGTCCACCGGGATCTGGGACAGACCTCGTAAAATGCCTTGAGGTTCATCCCTGGCTTTGTTATTCTCCTACGACTTCGGTTCTGTTCACTCCTGTGTTTTTTCCCCTAGCCCCTCTGACAGACCAGATGTACTGTGATGGGGTCATGTTCTTCCTGTCATTGTTAGAATGCCCTGCTGCCCCAAGCACAGGCCAAAGCTTTCCTTCTGCCTCCCCAGCTCTTTGGGTTCTGCTGACATCCTTCTCGGGCTGGTCCTTCCTGTGTATCTGCCCTTGGCCGGATGCCCTTCCCTCCACCCTCAGAAATGGCCTGAAATCCTAGCTCCCGGTGGCCTCCCCAGGCTCTTCAGCTTCCTTAATGTCTCCTAAGGCTCATTTGTGAATCTGTAGCTGGGATTTCATTGCTGACAGTCTCCTAACTCTCCTGAGTCATTTTCCCTTTTAGCGTCTCAGTTCATGGGATCATGACTCTTCCTGGAACTGTTTGAAATCTTCCCTCCTGAAGCCGGGCGCACTAGATGACAGCCCGTCTTACCTTCTCTGCTGCTCGCCTATTCTCCAAGGGCTTGCTATTCTACAAGCGCTTCTGCACAGCTGGACAGAAATCTTCCCCCCATCACATCGGCCACCACCTCAGAGGGGAAATGCTCACAAAATGAGTTTCTCTGCTTTCACCCAAATGCGATTTTCATCAGGTGCCCGGTGAGGAGAATTTCTTCTCGCTCATCTTATCCATGGGCCATTTTGAGCACTTCCTTCAGGCAGATCCCATTCTCTCCAGCTGGCTGGGAAATTTTGAATCTATCACCCCATCCACCTCTCCTCCATCCCATCCCCAAGGACTCTCCAGACTCTCTGCACCCTCCTCAGACTCACAGATCTCCGCAGAGATGCACAGGGCAAGGTATGCAGAAAGGGCGCAGAGTTTCCATGCCTTCTCCAGGCACTGCTCTCCCCCAATCTCCATGTGTTCACCAACCCAGAAGCTCTCTGAACCCTGCCCTTTGGGTTTTTATGAAGGCTTCAGTGCATAGGCCTGATTGATTAAATCACTGACCACTGGTAATTTAAAAAAATTAATTTTTATTGGTGTAGAGTTGCTTTACAATGTTGTGTTAGTTGCCCTTGTCTATTTATTCAACTTTCAATCCCTCTCGCCTCCCCAGAGGTCAGGGGGATGGGGCTGAAAGTTCCAACCCTCTAATCACATAGTTGGTTCCCCTAGCAACCAGCCCCCATCCTTAGGTATTTTCCAAAAGTTACCTATTAACATACTCAGGTGTAGTTGAAAGGGATTTGTTATGAATATCAAGACACGTTTACCACTTCTATCACTTAGGAAATTCGAAGAGGTTTCCCTGTGGTTGGGACTGGTCCAGGCCACACGTTCAGGGCAGGGTGCCACCTGAAGCAGCCTGACTGAGGGCTCTGAAGTGGGGAATCAGAATTTACCAGTGAACCAAGAGCATAAGACTCTGGGGCCGAAGGTTTCAGTCAGTGCAGAGCAGGTTTTACGGGCCTGGAAGCGTTGGGGCCATGGGGGGTGGGCAGTGAGGTGTGCTGAGGAGATGCAGACAGGCAGGGCAGGACAGACTGCTTCAGTGGGAAAGCCAGGCCCAGAGAGGGACTTGCTGGGGTGTCCCACAGCCTTTTAATAGCCAAGGCCATGGGCAGAACCTTGCCACTGGATCTCCAGCTCCAGCCCCAAGACCTTCTCCCACACTCCACAGGGGCTGAGTGCAAAGACAGTGAGGGAAGTTGCTAGGCAGGCCAGGCCAGTGCCCCGGAGGCCTGCGGGGAGACACTGAGGGTGGTGCAGAGGGACCCAGGGGCCCCCAAAGAGAGAGAGGCCACAGAGAGGGGGCGGGGAACAGCAGGCTGACAGCAGGGTCAGGGCTGCTGACCCCTCACACTCCTGCAATGAGTGACAGAGGTGCTGACGTCCTGGGTAGGAGTGGGGAGGGGTGTCACCAAGAAAAAAAAAAGTCCTATTTCTGTACCCTGAGCAGGAGGCAGGGATTTGAGGCCAGGAGAGAAGAGAACTTTGCTTCCAATAAGGCAACGCTCAGAGAGGGGATTTGTGTGTCTGCGGTGCCTGTGTGTGTGTTTGTCTATGGTGGGGAGACCTCAGGGACGGGAAGGGCTGGGGGAGAGTACAGGAGAAAGGGTAGGGGTGCAGAGGGAGGTTTTGCACTCGATTTATGGCCCTTGCCCCTTCTTCTGTTGAGAAGCGTCTGGAAAAGCCCGCCCTGGGCTCAAGTTGTCCAGAGACCTGTGGGGTGAGGGCGTGTCCCG
>NC_041224.1:107858748-107872758 GCF_002837175.3 Physeter macrocephalus | reverse complement strand
GAGGGGGAAGGGGGAGGGGACGGGGGAGGGGGAGGGGAAGGGGGAGGGGGAGGGGGAGGGGGAGGGGAGGGGGGAAGGGGGGAGGCATAGGGAGAACGAGGAGTGGGGCAAAGAGAAGGCAGGCCCTCGTGTCCACCACTCACGCTGCCCTCACCTCGCAGCCTCACAAGAGGACAGGGCCTCCAAGGAAGGCGCCTGCCCGTGTTGGGTGAGGACAAGGACCGGACTTTCTGGGTCTTCCCATCCCTTTCCCCCAGAGTCCTCCTCAGGCCAAGTTTCCAGCCAGAGGCTGTGGATTGTGGATAATCAGACACAAGTGCTTCCTTGGAATAAATAACCTCAGTATTTCTTTGGTTCCTGACAGCCCTTGGGGAGGTACTGGGGTGCTTTCACCTGGGCTAATAAGTGAATAACAAAACACCGAGTTTGGCACATGAGAGAGTTCCTGCTGTTTTGTCGGTATTTGTGTGCTGGAAGGGGTGCGGGGCACAGGGGCTAATTAGCTTGTAGCTCCCACAGGAATGGGAGGGGGTTCCTCAGGATGGGTCAGGCTCTGGCGCTGGGGGCTTGGCCTATCCAACTCTACCTGGGAACATTTTGTCTGTATTTATACATTTCAAGTTAACCTCTTCATCTCTTATCTCTTAAGAAAGATCTGGAAAGAACTATTAGGGCAAGGGGGAATTCTAGGGCATCCTGGAATGGCCACTGGTGAGGATTATGGTAAACGGGGGTGATGGCATTCCAGCCTGAGGGGTCTCTGTCTTGTGACCCTTGAGGGTACCCAGTCTTGTTCGGATGTTGGGCCGCCTGGGAATAAAAAGTGGCACAAGAGCCAGACCCTGGCTGTTTTTCTCTTGTTTTTATCCCAGACCACTGTGGTGGTGGGTCCCTTGTCCCGCCACAATTCAGCCCTCACCCCTGTGCTGACATCCCTGGCTGCCTCTGCCCAGGTCCCACTTGTGGGGCTGGGCTCACGGGCAGGAGGGCAGCTTGAGGGGCAGTGTCCGGGCAGAGGCTCCTGGTGCTGCACTGGAGCAGAGGGGGTGGTCCCTGGCTGGTCTGAAGCAGTGTCCCTGGGATGAAGAGTCAAACACATGAGTTTTCATGGAGGCTGGGTTCTGTGGCGCGAGGTGAGGGCAAAAATAGGTGAATGCCTGAGGCTATGCCTGGTCAATGCAGAGTTCACCAGTGAAGATCCTCGGTCAGATTTTACCAAGAAGTTGAATGATCCTTTCATCTAAAGTGAACGGTCCTTTTGGCCAAGTAAGCAGTGGGGCAAACATTAGTTGATTAATAGAATAAATGAAGGATTGGGAATAGGATGGGAATGGAGGACAGAAGTGATCAGGGGAAAGGTTCAGAGCTGAGGCTACAGGCCACAGCGTGCCCTGGGGCTTCCTTACATGTGGGGATGGGACACCACGTGGAGGCAGTAGAGGGACTGAAGGAGCCATGCTGGGCTGGGCTGTCGTGTGTGCCCTGGGTGCCTGGACTCAAGTTTAGAGTTTCCGTTGCCTTAGCCATTGAAGGCCAACAGATGCTGTCCCCTCTGCAGGATGGGTCCCTGTGAATCCTGGTGGGTAAAATATCTCCCTTTGCTGATCATTTTATCATAAATCTTCGATGTTTTCCAATTGCAACCTGCTCCAGGGAGGTTAATTTTTCTGCATACACGCAGCTTGTAAAAGGCAAGGCTGAGATTTGAATCCCCCTCTGTCTCTCAACCACCCTCCATGACAAAGTGATGGCCAGGCTCTGTCAGCCCAGTTCTCTCTGCAGGTCTGTCTTAGTTTGGTTTCTCTTGAAAGCAGAGACAAGGGCTTTTGGACAGGAGATGGAAGGAAGCAGGAGTGAGGGAGGGAGTGGTGAGTGATCAGGGAAGCAAGGAAAGCCCATACAAAGACTTCCCTGGTGGCGCAGTGGATAAGACTCCGTGCTCCCAATGCAGGGGGCCCAGGTTCGATCCCCGGTCAGGGAACTAGATCCCACATGCATGCTGTAACTAAGGAGCCCGCCTGCTGCAGCTAAGACCTGACACAACCAAAAAAAAAAGAAAAAAAAAAAAAAAGCCCGTACGGGGGTGTGCAGGGAGGGTGGCACTGCTTGCCACAGACTCTGTTCCCCAACCTCCAACAGCCCAAGGAGAATATGGAATGCCTCTCAGACGGGAAGTGTCCACCCTAAGGCTGGTAGCAGAGCGTTTAACAGAGTGCTTCATCTCCCATCCATCGAGAGCGGCCCCTGGGGTTTATCAACACACCCATACTTCCAGTCAAAGAGAAAGATGCTTTCTGCAGTGTAGCAAGTCAAGGCTCACAGGTACAGTCCACCCGCCCATGTCAGAAATCAGGATGAAGGCAAGAGGGGTGAGTCAGGGCACCTAAAGTGTCCACCACAGGTTTCCAGGAAGTAACCGTCCAGGGTCTCAAATATGTTTCAAGGACAAAACACTCAACCATTGCTCCAGTGAGGCCCCAGGGAGAAACACAATCTCTCCTCTTCCGCAAATAACAATTAGTCCACTTCCCCCAAGTGATAGCCTTCAGAAGTTTTCACTGGAGGCTTTCAAGCCGCCAGATCTCAGATCTATGGTTAATAGTTTGAGCAGTCCACGTGACTGTCCCATGGGGTTCCCAGAAGAAACCAGAGGATTAAAATGAGGAGAAGGCAGGAAAGGAAGATCTGAGAGGAAACTCAGAATAAACTCATTACACACAAATAAAGCTGGGCTGGGGTCTTTCAACAAGCGAATGTTCTACTTGTCAAAAAATCGAATCATTTAAATGCAACACTTAATATGGTGAAATTTACATATTAACAATTCCCTTTGCTTTTCCCTGAGTAAAAATCAGGACAGTTTAGAATGTGAGGACCTGGGAGGGGAGGAAGGCAGGGCACCCTTTTGTCCCATTTCTGGTGACCCAGCTTCTGGAGACAATTGACAAAAGACACTGGTGGTGAGACTAGGGCCTTGGTGACCTGGTGCACCTCAGGTGTGGGACTGAGATGTGGAGCCTTGGGGTTTAACAACTGGATATCTCAACAGTAATCTTGACCAGAGCACTGGGCATTTTGGGTCTTGAGTGTCCTGGGTTAGATTTTATCATCTAAAGCAAATGGTCCCCTTGGCCAGTTAAACAGCTTATTGAGAGCATAGTTGGCTCACATTGGGAGAGTTCCTTTTAACAGGCACAAGGAAGGAGTATGAGATGCCAAGCAAAAGAAACCATCATCCCTATCACCCAACTTCAAAACAGACCCCAACAGCCCATATCAGATTGAGTTGTCTCTGAATGCTCCTCTCACTCCTTTCTTCCCCGTACTCCTGAAGTGCATCAGCTAACTCCACACCAAACATTTCAGGGAGACTCAGTGCCTCTCTTGCCTTGCTTCACTTGTTGGGGGTTAAGAACTGAAATGTTTCCCAAAGACTGGAGTGGACCGGTAGAGATCTCTTTCCTTATCAAAGGTTCTGTAATAACACACAGGTATATGGGAGGAGGGGAGACATTGTTTTCAGCTGTATCAGCTCACACCTTAGTAGGGAGGCCGAGGGTCCTGTCAGAGGGGGAGAGAGGGTGGCAGGGAGAGGTCCCAGGTAGAGTGGAGTGGGCAGGGACGCTGACTGTGGAGCACGAGAAGGGCAGGTGTTCTGTCTCTCAACCATGCTATCCTGACTTGCAGTTTTTGCTGGTGCAGCCAGGAATCTGGAGTTGGAATCCTCTGTGTCTGGAGAGTAGACAAGGAAGATGGCACCGCCATTAGAGAGCCAGGCTCCCCAGGCCAGTGGAATGGCTGAGGAACTGCGTCTTCAGGAGGGGAATGTCTCCTGACTCCCTTAGAGGAGCTTATTTCCCAGGAGTGTTCCTGTGAGTTAATTTCCAAGGCCAGCATCCTTTCTCCACAGATTCTTTTTATTGCCATGGAGACAGTCTGCGGCTCTGTCCAATGAAGAGTCTGAACAGCAGGCACCATGACAACCTGTGGGGGTTGGAAGGGCAGCTCCAAAGCACCTCACAGACCAGAGCAAGGACGGAAGCCTGGGGACAGTATGATTGTCACAAGTGTGGCTGATGAAAGGGCACAGCTTGACTGTTCGCTGCTTTCCTCTCTGCGAGCAGTGAGCGAGGGATGGGCATGACGGGTGGGTCTGGGGCTGGCGGTGTTGAGGTTTGGGGCTGCCGAAGCCCCATTCTTTTCAGCTTCATTCTTTTTCTGACTCCGTATTTTGCTTATCCCCGGCCAGGCCAGCTGATATGTGCCTGGAACTGTGACAAAGCCAGAGCAGGGCAGCTCTGTCCAGCCCTGGGTGGGGGGGAGGGGGGCCGGAGAGGAGGAAGCAGCACATTCCTAGGAAATGACCCACAACTAAATAAGTGCTCTTCTGTAGAAATCACCCCACCCCTCCCAGGATTGTGGAGACAAACAACGTGCTGCCAACTTGAAGTGAAGCTTCCTAATTCCCATGTTGGGGTATACTGGCTTTGCCGATGGCAAGGTGCTGGCGGTATGAGGTCAGAGGCCTGTGCACGCTCTCTGCTTGTCCCCAGCATTTGCCCAACTCCTGCTGGAGTCTGTCAGACACAGGTGGGTCCCGTGACCTCTGTGTTCAGCCCATAGCTGGTTACTTTGCAGAGCTGGGTCAGGAGCCTTGTCCACCTCCTTCCTTCCTCCCAGGCTCTCTCTCTATTCTATCCATCCCCTTGCCCTGGGCTTCCTCACTCCCAGGCCAGTGCTCTTACCTCACTATTCCATGGTTGGGTTATTCAAAGAATCAGCCTGTGTCTCTACTGCAGGACTCACCCTGAAGGGCTAGAGAGGAGCCGAGTGGTACTGAGATCTCTCTGTTCCTGGAGTGGCTTAGGAAAGTCACAGACATGACCTAAAGTCTGCTCAACCTGCTGGTGGCTATCCTGGTGAAGGCCACATCTTAGGAGAGAGAAGGTGGTCTGTAAGAGCAACCCTCAGGACTAAACTCATAACCAAATTTTGGTTATGCAAAATTGCAAGACATGACTCCAGTTCTGGAGGGTCAAGCTCTGTGTGACTCAGTTTTCTCATATGTGAAATAGAATTAAATGAATTAACAGCTGGGCCTGGTTTATGGTAGGTTTTAGCTGTTATTATGATGTTTTATTACCAAGTCCTCATACAGAGCTTGGGAACACGATTTACTGTTCAGTTATTCTCTGCAGATGCTCCTATGCCTGCCCGGCAGGGGGTTTGCTTATTTCCATCAACTCCAGGCCTGGGGAGCAGCCTCTGCCCTGCTCTTCCACCGTGTACACCTATTATGTGGAGATTGGTAATCCCAGCCCAGAGCTGTTCATTTTCATCTCCCAGGGATCCCCTGCTGGTGTGGTTTGCACTTCAACCCATCTAGATAAGCGAGCATCTCACGAAGACAATCCTTACAGGTGACGGGGATTACAGTTCTTTCCTGTGGCATCCTCCATCTTTTTTTTTTTTTTTAATATATATTTTATCTTATTTATTTGACTGCGTTGGGTCTTCGTTGCTGCGTTCAGGCTTTCTCTAGTTGGGGCAAGCGGGGGCTACTCTTTTTTGTGGTGCACGGGCTTCTCATTGCGGTGGCTTCTCTTGTTGTGGAGCACGGGCTCTAGGCGCGCGGGCTTCAGTAGTTGTGGCATGTGGGCTCAGTAGTTGTGGCTCTCGGGCTCTAGAGCGCAGGCTCAGTAGTTGTGGCACATGGGCTTAGTTGCTCCGCGGCATGTGGGATCTTCCCGGACCAGGGCTGAAACCCATGTCCCCTGCATTGGCAGGCGGATTCTTAACCACTGCGCCACCAGGGAAGACCTGCATCCTCCATCTTCTATCCAACAGGCACAGATCACAAGCCTCCAACTGCCCATCATAGGCCCTTTATGTTCTCATGTAACCTAGGGATCAGTTCTGTGTTCAGTGCTCTGGTTTGACAGCTGGTGGCCTTACCTCTTTGCCCAACACCTCCCCTAGTGCAAGTACATGCCTCCATTTCCTCCAGCCCTCAGCTGTCCAATTAGCCTGCAACCCCTAGCAGTGGTTCTTCTGAACCAGTCCACAAGGAATGTCTTACACAAATCACCCAGAGTTTGTCTTCAGAAGCTCCTCCACCCTGGGTCATCACTCTTTGGTGCATCCTATCACTGTATCCATGTGACGTCTTTCTCCTCTCCCCATGTCAAAACCTGCTCTTAGGAAGTTTGCAAACTCATTCATTCTGATGGGTAAGTGACTTTTAGAACTCAGTCACTCTGACGTTTAGACGGCTTCCGGGTAGCCATCCTTAATGCTTAATGTGGATTAACTGCATGCTCATATGTTCAATAAACATACCCTGATGATATGCTCCAGTGGATGCTGCTGTAATTATCATCGTCATCGTTGTCACTGATAAACATTTACAAGCACCTACTATGTCCCAGGTAAGATAATTGGCCATAGTAGAGTATAGTGGCCAACATCTGTGCTGGATCCTTACCCCATTTGCTATGCCAAAAATTCCAGAAGGACCAAGGATTTACACGTAAAGTAATATAACTTGTGTTGCAGCTTATGGACAAGAACACATTTTATAGCCCCATGTATAATAGTAAAAGGCAGGAAACCACCTAAATGCCCAACAATAGGCCATGATTAACAGGGGATGATTAAATAAGTTATAATACATCCATTTACGCACTACTCTGTATCTTTTTTTTTTTTTTTACATCTTTATTGAATTTGTTACAATATTGCTTCTGTTTTATGTTTTGGTTTTTTGGCCGCGAGGCATGTGGGATCTTAGCTCCCCCGACCAGGGATCAAACCTGCACCTCTTGCGTCGGAAGGTGAAGTCTTAACCACTGGACCTCCAGGGAAGCGTATCTTTAAAATTAAAAACAAACAAAAAATGGGCATAGTTTTGTAACTACTGATAATGGGACAAACTCCAAGATAAAAGTTAAAAGGGAAAAACGCAAGGTGTGGCACAGTGTATAGAGTGTGCTACTGCGTGTGCAGTGAGAGGAGATCTATAGAAGGGTGTATGCAGAGACTATTTTTAGAAGGAAAAAGGAAGTTGACAAGAGTGTTTGGTTCTGGGAGTGGGATTGTTGATCTAGGTAGGAGGATGGCTTACTTTTTATCCTTTAATGGAGTTTGGATTCTTCTTATTCCTCACCACATGTGGGTATTATTTCTTTATTTAAAAATTTAAGAGATGAGCAGATGCTATGGAATCAGACAGACTTGGACTGAAGTTGAATTTCTATCAATTTCTACCTGCGTGGCCTTGAGTGTGGTACTTACCTTCATCTAGTCTCTTTCTCTGTAGAATGGGGAGTAAGAGCACCCACCTCTTGGGCTGTGGTGAGGACTAAGGGGGAGAGTGCCTGCGAAGTTCTCAGCACAGTGCCTGGCACAAAGAAGACCATCATTTGTTAGGCGCTTTACATAATTGTATCTAATTACCACTCTGGGTGCAGTACTACTCAACTAAGCTGTGCTCTGTGCGTCAAGCACCCAGCAAAGTCTGGTGATACAAAAGCAGTGGGACAATCAGGCAGCAGACAACCAACCATAACAATCCTGGAACAAAGGATCTCAGAGGAAAGCATGTTTAACTCTGCCCGAGGGGTATAGGATAGGGGTCCTGGAAGGGTTCACTAAAGAAGCGACATTTGCCGTGGGAGCTTTATAGGATGAGAAGGAGCAGCTCCAGCAGAGACACCACACGAGGAAAGGCACAGGTATGAGGGCTTGGGGCCCTCTGTCCCTGCCATAGGAGAGCAGAGTGTGAGGGAGCGGGTGGGGGCAGGACCTCAGATGGAAACAGTGCTGGGGACAGAGGTGAAGCACCAGTTCCTCTCAACGGCAGTGCCTCGTCCCCTCCTTTTCCTTGTGGCCATCTCCTAGAGATCATAGTCTGTTTTCAGTTGCTGCAGTATAGTCTGGGGCAAAAGCACCGGGGGCCTTCCCGCAAATG
The DNA here is from genome assembly GCF_002837175.3 of Physeter macrocephalus. Taxonomy (NCBI): domain Eukaryota; kingdom Metazoa; phylum Chordata; class Mammalia; order Artiodactyla; family Physeteridae; genus Physeter; species Physeter macrocephalus. The sequence goes on along the minus strand of NC_041224.1, from coordinate 107,864,789 downwards.
TGCTTTGGAGACTTCTCGTCTAGCCCCAGCCCTTGGAAGTAGCAGCGACACGTGCTCTTTAGGGCAGGCGTGTTTCTATTCCACATGCTCCCTAATGCTGCAGTCTGTTACCTCTAGACGTTTTCCTTCTCGGAAATATTCCCACCGAGGACTTGTATGGATGTTCTGTTTTCTCTATCAATTATATATCTGCCTATAAAATATAGACACATTTCTCCCTTTCTGGATAAGCAGGGAAGGATCAATGCAGGGATCTGTGATTGAACCAGATGCTCTGGAAGGAGGAAGAGCTGCAACAGCTGATGGGCTCTGGCGGTCACCCTACAGTCGGAAAAGAGAGAGCCCACCCTGATTGTCAGATGATGGGTTAGCCATGCCTGGGGAAGAGCTGAGTGTGCAGCCTCCCTCCCTGTCTCCCGGGTAACGAAGCCTCTGGATGACCCTGCCAACAATAATGAGATGAAAATGAAGAGCCCTGCAGTATAATGAGCGCGGTAAAAATAGAGACTTGCTGAGTAAAGGGCCGGCCGCAGTGGAGAAGCGGGAGGAGGAGACAAGCCTGGAGCAGGTGGACCGGGCCTCTCAGCCAGACTCCCTGCTCTGCGGCTATGACTCTAACAGGCCAAGGCTGGTTAGGGCTCTGTAGGTGGGGTGGTAAGGATGTCAGAGAGGGATTAAAGAGTGGGCCTGAGTGAGCATCCTGATCAGACTCTATCCTGGTCACTGTGACTCTGAGCTCCACAGGGGATGGACAAGGTGTGGCCAACATGCACTCTGATGGGGGTTGTGAGATTCCTGCCCTTAGCTTGAACCCCTTGCCTGCCAATGACCATCAATCAGAAAACGCTCTGAGTTAATGTACCAATTTTTTTCAAAACATTGCACCCCTTGTCTGTAGTGTATAGTGTAAGAAGCCTGCTGATTATGCTTGCCTTCCTTCCATCCCCCTCACGCCCTCCCTCCCTCCCTCCTTCCCCCCTCCCTCCCTCCCTTCCCCCCTCCCTCCCTCCCTTCCTCCCTCCCTTCCTCCCTTTCCTTCCTTCCTTCTTCAGTTGGCAGCTTGGAGTATTTGCCAGGAGAGGCAGCTGCTCCTACAGAAGGAGGGCTCTGGGCACTGCAGGGACAGCTGCATGTGACGCCTTCTGGCACCTTGTCCCTCTGCAGTCTTTAGTTTTTACATTATTTTGTAAAAGAAAAATTAAAATTTATTTTTGATATTCAGCCACAAGAAAGATATCCTCCCGTATGTGACAACATGGATGGGCCTTGAATACATTATGCTAAGTGAGATAAGTCAGGCAGAGACAAGTACTGGTGGTATCACTTATATGTGAAATCTAGAAAAGTGAAACCTGTAAAAAACAGAGAGTAAAGTGGTGGTGACCAGGGATGGGGGTGCTGATAAGAGTGATGGGGTTTACGGGTACAAACTTGAAACAAGTAGAAAATAAGCTGTAGAGAGCTAATGCACAGTATAATGAATACAGACAATAATATTGGACTATAATTGTATAATGTGATAAATAATGCTACATCGGCAATCATATTACCATATATAAATGTATGAAAGTAACACACTGTACACCTTATACTTACAATGTTACATGTCACGTTCATTCAGTTAAAATATCCACAAAATTATTTTGTAAGTAATACATGCATATAGTACAAAATTCAAAAGGAACAAAAATTATACAGTAAAGTGAATATCCCTTTCTTCTCCCCAAGCCACCACTTCCTAGAGGCACCACTGTTAGCAGTTTCTGTGCAGGTTTCCGGAGATGTTCTAAGCATATATAAGCGCATGTCCCCCCGTGCCCCCCACCAACATGCATTTTTTTTTACATGAGTGCTGAAAACTGTATCAGTCAGAGCCCTGACAGAAAACAGGTGGCACACATAACGAGTCATTTGAGTTGACTTTAATGAATGGACTGCTTATGAAAGTGTGGGCAGGACATAGGAGAAGCCCAGGGAGAATGCAGTAACCAGGGCCAGCAACAGTTGAGTGAGATGGCGCAGTGACCCAGTGTGAGCAACACAGCCATCTGGGGCATCCCAGGGAAGAGGCAGGGGCTGAATACCCATTCCATGCTCTCCTCCCTCCCTGCGCCCCAAAGCCTGAACCCAACCCAATCATTAAATCTAGGTGATGGATCTTCTTACATGCTGAAACACCCTCATAATAAAAAATGTCCAACCAAGATAATAATCAACAAGAGAGTCTGTACTCTCAGGCAGAGAGTGAGGCCAGAAGGGGAGGATGGGTAAGGAGGGCAAGCTGTGGTATGACACCAGTACGTGCACTCAGCCCCTCCACCTGCACTTAAGAGTCTATCTGTACATCTAGCTTCATTCTTTCTGGTTGCCTAGAGCATTCTACAGTATTCCTGCTCTGGAACACTATACCATATATATATATACTATATACAATTATATATGCCATATATAATATATAATAATATATACCATGGAAATATAAGTATATATGGTATATGGGAATTCCCTGGTGGTCCAGTGGTTAGGACTTGGCGTTTTCACTGCTGAGGCCTGGGTTCAATCCCTGGTTGGGGAACTAAGATCCCACAAGCTGCATGGTGAAGCCAATATATATATATAGATGTTGTAAATATAGGTATATGTAAATTATACATATATATATATATATAAATCCCTCACTGATGGACTTGAAAATTGTTTCCAGTCTTCTGCAAACAATGCTGCAAGGCATATCCTTTTACTTGGTCGTTTTACGTGGCATGGATATGTACAGAATAAATCCTAGAGAAGAGATTGTTGGATCAAAGAGCGTATGCTTTTGATAGATACTGCCACATCACCCTGCATAGCCTTTGTACCAATTTACACACATATCAGCAATGTATGTGACTCCTGTGCAGTGTCTGAACATCTGGGTTACAAAGAAGTGAATAAAGTTATTACAGCATCTTTCTGACAGTGTCTGTACCTTCACAAAATGCAAACTTCTCTCTTTTTTAGGAAACTATGAAAATACACATTTCCCCTTTGTTTTCTGTCATTTCTTTCAGATTTATTCAGCAGGGATAAAATTCGTCCACTCCTGAATGGAATTCTGCTCCTTCTTTGGGAAGTCTTGTGTCACTTTAAGTCACAAATAACAGCTTCAATTTAGAAGTTAAAAGTTTCCTGTTTATCTTTCTCTGCATGAACAAACCAACTATATATATATATATATATATATATATATATATATATATATATATATATATATATATATGTGAGACACTTAGGAGACAGTTAAGGAAACTATATATGTGTCAGGTACCAGGGGACTCCAGAGAATCACCATTAACCTGACTAGGTGTGACAGCATTGCTGCGGCTGCAAGAAAGCACCCATGTTCTCTGCAGAAGCAGTCTCAATTATCTAGAAATATGGAATCCCTGATGTCTGCAAGCTACCCCAAAACACCTTAGAAAAAAAGATGAAGCAAATATACAAACATTAACAATCATTAAATCTAGGTGATGGATCTTCTTACATGCTGAAACACCCTCATAATAAAAAAACTTAAATGTCCAACCAAGACAATAATCAACATTTCACACTGCATTCTTAGGTAAGACTTCTCCTCCTCCTTCCCATCGTCCCCTCCTCCTACTCTCCCACCTCCTCTGGCTTCTGTTCCTCTGGCTGCTGCCCCCATCCCACCCCATCTGGATCCGGTGGTCACCAATACACCAACAATCGGAACCTCTTCACTCTCCATGTGCTATTCTTGGGAACATCTTAAAATGGCTCCAGCCTGGCTTCCCCTCTGCTGAGTGGCAAACATTTATTGTATGGAAAACCCTCAACCCTCTAACAAACCCTGGCAATGCAGGTCCCGTGTCCTGTGGCCACAGGCAGCTTCAGCTTTCTTAGGCCTGAGTTAGGCAGGAGTCTCGGATCCACTCCAACTGCAGATAACACACACCAGACTCTCCAGTGGGCCCTGGAAGCCATCTCTCAATAGATTTACGTTGGAAGGTAGTTTTCTCTCCTTTCCCTGGAGATTGGGGAATGAGAAAGTATCAGCATTCTCCAAAGAAATCTCATAAATCCTCCCAATATATCTCTTAGACAATACACTTTCCCCCACCATGATGTTGCATATATCTTAGCATTATTAAACATTTACTTTCCATTACATACATTTAAAGTTTTGTCCATATTTACATAGTAGGATTTACATTAAATTCCATTTGTTTATAACTGTGTTAGAAGAATGTTATTTTTATTATCTATTGTTACAGTGGCTTAAACCAGCCAACATTTATTATCTCATACAGTTTCTGAGGGTCAGGAATCTAAGGCTGGCTTAGTTGGTGGCTCAGGATCTCCCATGAGGTTGCAGTAGAGACATTGGCCAGGTCTGCAGCCATCTGAAGGCTCAACTGGGACTGGTGGGTCCACCTCCAGAGGGCTGACTTACGTGGCTGAGCCTCAGTTTCCCACCAAGCAGCCTTCTCCATAGGGCTACTCAAGACAGACAGCTGCCTTTCCCTTGAGTGAGTGATCTGAGGGAGCAAGGGAGAAGCCATAATCTTGGTCTTTTATGGCCAAGCCTTGGAAGTGGCATGCCATGGCTCCTGCCATATTGAAACTGCAGAAATGTGTCTCAGGGGGCTCCAAGGAGCTCCAGTTCTTTATGTCTCAGCACAGAAAGAATTCAGTGAGAGGCAAAGTGATAGATAAGAAGTGCTTTATTAGAATAGGACGCTTGTGAGGCTTACAAGCAGGCGGGCGAGAGGGTGCTGCATCCAGAATTTGGTGGGTTACAGTTTTATAATCAAAGGAAAAGTGGGGAGATGGAGAAGACCACCTTCTTCCTCATTCTTTTAAAAAATATCTTTATTGGAGTATAATTGCTTTATTTATTTATCTATTTATTTTTATTTTTGCCTGTGTTGGGTCTTCGTTTCTGAGCATGGGCTTTCTCTAGCTGTGGAGAGTGGGAGCTACTCTTCACTGTGGTGCGCGGGCTTCTCATTGCGGTGGCTTCTCTTGTTGTGGAGCATGGGCTCTAGAGTGTGGGCTCAGTAGTTGTGGCGCACGGGCTTTGTTTCTCTGTGGCATGTGGGATCTTCCCAGACTAGGTATTGAACCTGTGTCCCCTCCATTGGCAGGCAGATTCTTACTCACTGTGCCACCAGGGAAGTCCCCTTCTTCCTCATTCTTGAGTAGACGTCACACTTCTATCATCAGCTCCTCCTCCACATCGGATGGGGGAGTTTTCTTGCTCCTACATGGTCAAACTGGGACTGTCATGGTGCAATGGAAATGAGCAAAAAAGCAGTAACATATATTAAAATATGGTAAATCATCTCAGGTTTCAGTATAATGTCACCTTTTCATTATATTTTTGTTTTTACTGTGCACAGAGGAGCATGTCCTAGGAATCATTAACTTACTGACCTCACTGGGCAGGATGTGGGTCTCATGCCACCATTGTTTTATAATTTGGGGGCATGTCTCATGCTTCTGTTGCATGGTTTTGCTGATAAGCAAGCCTGCTTGGTTTTGTGGTTAAGCAAACCTGCTTTCTTGAGTGATCGTTAACTTACAGGGGTCCCCCAGCTTTTTTTCTCTACTTACAATCCCTTAGTGGGATTAACTATTTAATCACCTACTTTTTGTCCCTTTACTCTGTCCCTATCAATATGCTATTGGTCACAGAGTTCAACCATGGCACATGTGGAAGGAGACAAGGGTGTGATACCAAGAGGCAGGGTCATTGGGACCATCTTGGAGGTTGCCCACCACATCTATTGATGTCATCCTGCATGTGTCTTAGCTGTCAGTGTAAATTGTGTCTTGTGGACTCGTGACGCGCAGAGTTATATTCTGTGGAGGAGAATCCCTCCAAGTTTTTTTTTTTTTTTTTTTGTGGTACACGGGCCTCTCATCGCTGCGGCCCCTCCCGCTGCGGAACACAGGCTCCGGACACGCAGGCCCAGCGGCCACGGCTCATGGGCCCAGCCGCTCCGCGGCATGTGGGATCCTCCCGGGCCAGGGCA
>NC_041224.1:107732588-107858672 GCF_002837175.3 Physeter macrocephalus | reverse complement strand
ACCACGTCCCCTGCATCGACAGGCGGACTCTCAACCACTGCGCCACCAGGGAAGCCTGCCTCCAAGGTTTTGAGTGTGTCACTTGGTCACTGGGTACCAGTACTGAGTGGAGTCTGTGTCTCCCAGAGGTCACAGTGATAATAGCACAGGCATTCTCTGCAGCGAGTCTGAGCCAGAGGATAAATTTTCCAGACAGACCCTGCTCTGTGTTCCTAATTTCCCCCCATAGTGTCCAGTGCTCTTTCATGCCCTTACCATTGAATCTCTTATGAACAGAAGGTCCTGGGTGGCCTGGCATGTCCAGACATGACTGAATCCTAGCAGGGTTTAGGCTCAGGCAGGTACTTCTAACCGTTCCCCACCAACCCCGAGCACACAAATAAGAAGCTCTGTCTACAGGTATCAAGGTGATAAACGGGGACAAAGTAGCAGTGGAGCTGTGCTCAGGTCGGTGCTTAGGGCATCCATCTCCCTGTCACAGGGGGAGTGAATCCTGACACAGGGCGGCTTCCATGGAGGGGAAGAAAAGACACCAAAAGCAAAGGTACAGAGGATACACCTTTCCCCCCACAGAGGACCTTTAAGCAATCTGTGAATTTAGTGGTCCTGCCACACCATGGACCTGATTCCCTAGGAGAAGGAAAGGGAGAGAGAAAGGGAAATTTCTTCTTGAATGTGGGAAGACACTGTCTACTTGGCACTTATACTTACTTAAAACAGAACAGAAAAGAAAGCACAATCCGGACTGACTCACCACCCACTTTTCGGGTCATTGGCCTTTCCCGCCCTGCTCTCCACTAACAATGGGCTTATCCCTGTTAACCTGTTGCTGCAGGTTCTGGTGATTTCTGGTGGTTTCCACGCGGGTCATTCCCATGGAGGTCATGGTTGAAGCCAAAAGGATAGACGAGCTTTCTGTTTTCGACCTTTCTGAGGCACTTCATTTAAGGCTTGTCTCTTTAAACAGCATTGAGCTGGATTTAAAAAAAAAAAAAAAAAAAGCTGATCTGAGACACCCCATTTTTAAATAGGTGAGTTTAGTTTGATTGCATTTTTTGCAATACCTGATGTATTTAGACGTTTGGGTTTGCACACAGTTTCTTGTAATTTTCGTTTGTGTATATTAGGCTTGCTGGAGGTGAAAAAAAATGAGTTTCTGGACCATCAAGGCTGAGAACTGAGTCCTGGCTGAGGTGACCCCTGAGGTATTTAACCCTGGGGGTGGCACTACTGTGTTATATCCGGTCTTTGTCTTGGTAATCGGTAATAGCTGTAGCGTCTGTTTGCCGAAGGCTTACCATGTCCAGGCACTGTCATCTAATTTAGCCTTCCCCCAAACTCAGAGAGGTGGCATCACTGTCTTTATTCCATGGGTGAAGAAACAGGCTTGGAGAGGATAAACAACTTGCTAAGTTATTCCTAAAACTCGGGAGGAGGTTTACACCCAGACGAGACAAAGCTCACATCCTAACTGCTGTGATAAATTGTCTCCCATGCTGCTGGAGATGGATTTTTACTAGTGCTTGTCATTTTCTTTACAGACCATTATCAATTGTCCATCCTCAGCAATGCTTTTCATGTTGCTACACTCTCTGGTCAGAAAAGAAAGCACAATCTGAACTGACTCACCCACTTTTCGGGTCATTGGCCTTTCCTGCCCTGCCCTCCACTAACAATGGGCTTATCCCTGTTAACCTGTTGCTGCAGGTTCTGGTGATGGTGTGGTTTCCACACGGGTCTTTCCCATGGAGGTCATGGTTGAAGCCAAAAGGATAGATGAGCTTTCTGTTTTTGACCTTTCTGAGGCACTTCATTTAAGGCTTGTCTCTTTAAACAGCATTGAGCTGGATTTAAGAAAAAAAAAAAGCTGATCTGAGACACCCCATTTTTAAATAGGTGAGTTTAGTTTGATTGCATTTTTTGCAATACCTGATGTATTTAGATGTTTTTTCTTTACCAGCCTTTTCTCCCCTGTTTCTCTTTTTCTTTTCTCTATTCTTGCCTTTTGTTAGATTAATGAAGTTTTCTTGTCTCTTTCACTGATCAGAAGTAGTGACTTCTATTTATATATCCATTTTTGCGGCTAGGTAAAACTTTAAAAAATGTGCATACCTAACTATATTTTTCTATAAAAGTCAAAAGTTAATAAAAATGATGATCCTTCTCCTCCACTAAAGATGTAACATGACTTAATTTCCCTCTGCAATCTTTCCTCTTAAATTCTACATTATAGTTGTCTAGTATTTAAATTCTTGTATGCTTTTAACCTCTCAATAGTTACGGTTTACCATCAGTCAAAGATTAGATTTGCCAATGTGTTTTGTTGCTTTTTTGGCCACTACTGCCTCTTGCATTCTATTCTTCCTTTCTGGTTCATTTTCTTTTTTGCTGAGGTAATACTTTTGAAGTTCTTTCAAGTTGTTCTTTCTCTCTCATGCTCTGTAATTGCACTCTGATGTCTCCAGCAGAGGTGAGCATTCATCTTTAATTATGTTGCTTGATATTTGGTGTATTCCTTCAATTCTGGAAAGTCTCAGCCATATTTCTCAACAGGACAATGTCATAGAAGTCTCTGGAGATGGGGATGACATTGCATTGGATGGTCACGGAAGGAAGGGTCTCTGTGGAGGGGATGTGGGAACCAAGATGTAAATGGCTAGGAAGAGCCCTCCTGGTGAGAGTAGTGTTCCAGGTGGAATGAAGGGATAATGCAAGCGCTTGGTGGGATTCAGGAATCCAAGGAAGGCCCATGAGACAAGGACGGAGTGAGTGGGGGTGGGTGGCTGGAGATTAGATTAGATTAGATTAGATCAGAGAGGGAGGTAGGAGCCAGCTGGGTAAGGGTTCCTGGGCTCTTCAGAGGGGTCTGAGTTGACAGATGAAAGAGTTCCATGTGAGATTTTGTGGCAGAGACACCTAGCTGTTCACCAAAATCCACTGATTCTTTCTTTCTTAGGCTCCCAGCAATATTATTTGCTGTGCAGTTGGGTGTGGCCATGTGACTGAGTTCTAAATGAAGGAATGGGAGCAGAAGTGACGTCTGCTACTTCCAGTCCTGGCCCATAAAACACTCCAACAAGTTCTCCTCCTTGCTCCTTTTCCCCTGTCTGGTTGACTGAGATGGAAACAACCACAACAATGGTGAAACCTCAGTGTTGAAGATGGCAGAGTTGCCATTAGTCTGGGTACCCGAGTGACCTTATGGAGCAGAACTCCCACCCCCGTTCTCAACCCAGACTTTCTGACCTGGAACTGCCCTGGAGTGACACATGCGAAAGAAATCAACACCCTGTTCTCCAAACCATGGAAAGCTGCTTATTGCAGCACAGCCCAACTAATGCTGCCAGGAGGACCTTGGCAATGAAGCCTGAAGTCCCATGGGTCACAGGAGAGAGGATGGAATGTTCAGGGTAATATGAAATTATACAGATTAATCATGTCAGAGATGGAATGGCTTGCTGAGAGACTATGACTCCAAGCTCACCTTTTAACAGATGAAATAGTCATGGCACAGAGAAATTAGCTGCTCTTCCCAAAGACACTCAATGGGAAAGACCAGATTATAAAGCAGAGCTCCCGATTCCTAGTCCAGGGTTCTTTCCTTGAGATTGCAAGAAGAGAGGTGGGAGACTTGGAGGAGAGGGGTGAGTGAAATTAGGTTCACTAGCCACCTGAGGGCTAAGATTTTCACGGGTGCCTTTAGGACACCTCGGCAAGAACCTTAATTAGCTGCCCCTTTAATTCTCTGAACAAGTTTGTTCTCCCTTCCTGTGGCTGAGGATACTCGAATCCTGGCAATGATGCTTTGGGCTCAGTATCAGTTTAGAGTCTCAGCAGGAAATGGGTAATAACTCAAACTGGGTAATTGTAAACAGTTTTTTTTACTAAACACCCCTCAAAGGTTTAAGGGGTTTAGGAAACCAACTAGGACGGTGCAGTGCCCTTGGGCCTGCAGTGATGCTAAGGGATATATTTGTTGGTGTTGTAAAAAGTTAACACAAATCTAGTGTTTAAAACAACACGAATGTATTGTCTCACATTTTTAAGGGGTTAGAAGTGTGAAGTGGATCTCACTGGGCTAAAATCAAGGTGTTAACAGGGCTGGGAAGTTCTAAGGAAGAACGGTTTCCTTGACTTTTGCACATTCTTTGGCTCCCGGCCCCCTTCCATCTTCAAAGCCAGCAATGACTGGCTTTCCAATGATGTCATTTCCCCACTTCTGACTCTTCTTCTTCTCTCCTCCGCTTTTAAAGGATCCTTGTGATGACGCTGGGCTAACCTGGATAATCCAGGGTAACCTCCTTATTTTAAAGCCAAATGATCAGCAACCTTAGTTCCATCTGCAACCTTAATCCTCCCCTTGCCATATAAACTAATATTCTCACAGGTTCTGGGAATTAGGAGATGGACAGCCTTGGGTGCCATTATTCTGCCTATGATAAAGGGGCAAGGGCAGGGAGCAGCTACTGGAACCCAGAGGAGGTAGCTGTATGGAAAGAAAGGGTCACCTAACAGGAATGTGACCTTTCTGAGAATGGACCCCCCAAATGAGGAGTGGTAGATATCATCTGGCCACTTTTCTACCTGGCCACAGTGGACCAGGAAGCAAAGGAAGGACTTATTGTGCTGGTTGGGTGATCAATCCTGATTGGCGTGAGGAACTAGGGTTGCTTCTATGCCAGGGAGCAGCAAAGAGAATTTCCAGAACGCAGGGTGTTGATTTGGGTGTCTCTTAGTACTCCTATCTCCTATAATAACACAGGAATTACAGCAACTACATAACCATGGGAATCATAGCAACTACAACCCACCAAGGGCAGGAAGAAAAGGAGCCTGAAGGTCTGGGTTACACTACCTGGCAATCAGTCTGGACCAGCCTAAGTGTGGTCAGGAGATAAGGGATATTTAGAATGGGTGGTGGAGGAGAGAGATGATAATTATCAGTTATGACCTGGGACCAGGTGCAACAGCAAAAACTCTTGTTTCTGACTCTCGTATCTGAATTCTTCCAGGGGATTGCAACTGGCCACCACCTTAAGGGACTCTGTGACTACTGATTGGACCCCATGCCTCCTGCTTGGGGAAGGAATCCCTACAATGTACTATGGGAGTCAATACAATGGGAATGAGTGACTCTGAGTGCTGCAAGGGCTGGGTTATATTTGATTCAAATCTATGTTCACCCTCAGATTTCCTCGGTACCGACAGCCTCCTGGCCACTGCTGACACTACCAGGGGCTGACCATCACTTTCTCTGGGAACAGTAAGTCCTTCACCTTGACTGCCACCAGGCAGCCAGGCTGAACATCCATGATCCCAGAGTTTCGGGCTCCTCCCACCACATCCAGACTTGGATGAAACGTCACACTGACTCTCACTGCAGAAAGAGCCACCTGACAACCCCAGGGGGCGTTGGGGAGTTAACTTCCTGTGGACTGAAATTTCACTAATGGAAAGCAAGAGATGAGAGGGAGATTGGAAGATAAATTCCCCTTCCTCCTCCCTCCCATGGCTATCATGTCTCTTTGCAGTCTGTTGGGAGAAGAAGCATATGCCAGCCAGACAGGCTTGCTGAGTAACCTTCTGTGATCTTTGAGGCTTAGCATAAAGTGTCAGCCAGAAGGACAACGCACCATTTCACACTTCCTCTCGTTTCCTTGCTTCACTTCTCCTTTTCTCAGCCTTGCTGCCCTCTGTTTGCACTTCCCAAATGTAATCGTTAATTTTATGCTTCAACCTGCCTGGACCACGGTGCCCAGTCATGTGATTAAACATTATTCTGTGAGGAGATAAATTTATATATTTGTGAGGATATTTTGGGGATGAAATAAACATGTAAATCAGTGGACTTTGAGGAAAGCAGACTCTGCCCCATAATGTGGGTGGGCCTCATCCAATCAACTGAAGGTCTGTATAGAACAAAGGGCTGACCTCTCTTGAGCAGGAGAGGTTTCTGCAGCAGGACAGCCTTTGGAGCGAAATGCAGCACCAACCCTACCCTGGGCCTCCAGCCTGCTGGCCCACCCTGCAGATTTTGGACTTGTCAGCCCATAATTGCAATCGCCAATTCCTTAAAATAAATCACTTTTTATGTAAATCCGCAACCTATCAGTTCTGTTTCTCTGGAGAACCTTGACTAATACACCAAATAAGGCTTGAACTCTTTCCTCCTTGCTTTAACCTCTGTTTTAGAGGGAATTAGGTCAAAATAAGGTCCCTGATTTTCATGGACCTGAAGCCTCATTTCCATCCCCATGTGGATATTAAAGCCCCAACCCTGGACCCTAAGGGTTTATCTCCAGGTCCAACACTCCGCTGATGGCCGTAGTTTCACCTTCTTTACCTAATGGCTTTGGTTTCCCTATTTGTTTCTGGGACTTGAAAATTTCCTATTATTTATTAATTCCTATTATTTTATCATAAAATTGCTTTTTATTAATTTCCTTCCTTAACTACATATTTCTAATATTATTATCTGTTATGCAGTATCTCTCTCTATTTGTTAGCAGGAGGGTAACCCTGGCTCTGATCGGAATTCCTCATGTAATTTGCATGTTGTCTTTTACACGTGTATAACAATATAAACACAAGTTGTTTAACAATAACAAACTCTGCATATATGTGTGTATGTGTATGTGAGGCTCATAATTTCTATCATATGGGGATTTCATTTTCCTGACCATTGTACTAGTGTTAGATATTTAGATTGACTTTCATTTTTACTATTAGCAATCATTTTATGGTGAATGTATTTATGGACTAAGCTCTTTTAAGTATTTAGTATTATGCCTCTAGTATAGATTCCAAAAAGTAGAATCACTGCATCAAAGAATATAAACATTTAAAAATCCAAATCGCTCTCATCAATTATGCCTTCATGTGACTTCACTCTAGACATTTTGATTGAAGTTTGCATGCACTTGTCTCTTCTGACTTTGATCTGTTCCTTAAAGTGAATTCTTTAGCTAGCTACTCTCATCCATTAAAGATTTCTTTTTACTGGTTTAAGTCTCAGAGGGCAGGCATCTACAAGTTTTATCTTTCTGGGTCTAAGGACACAGTCATGTTAATGAACAAATATCTCACATATGCTTCCATAGCTATTGCTTTGGATTATATCTTTTATTTTTTAAAATAAAAATATTTACTTATTTGGCTGCACCGGGTCTTAGTTGTGGCATGTGGGATCTTCGTTGCCACATGCAGGATCTTTAGTTGAGGCGTGCAAACTTTTGGTTGCGGCATGTGGGATCTAGTTCCCTGACCAGGGATCAAACCAGGGTCCCGTGCATTGGGAACATGGAGCCTTAGCCACAGAACCACCAGTGAAGTCCCCTGGATTATATCTTAATGCCATGATAAGTGTATGGACATTTACTTCAGTTCACAAGAAAACCAAAATTGTAGCAGAGAGGTTAGGAGACTGGGGTTGGACACACCTGGATACAAATTATAGCTCCACTACTTACTTGCTTTGTCACTTTGACAAATTATTTATACTCACTGATCTTTAGATTTTCCATCGGTCAAATGGGAATAAAAATAATACCTAACTCAAAAGGCTGCCGCGATAATTAAATGAGATAATGAACCCAGAGCCTTGGATATACAGAAAATAAGGCATTAACAAGTCCTCACAGGTGTAGCTGTCATTAATAAGCAGACATCAGGTTCCGCTGGCCCCTCCCTGTGGCCCCCATAACCTGATGGTATATCCAAATCCTATTAGGGTACATTTTGTCATGCCCTCTTTTTTGCTTCTAACAGCACTTTATAGATTAGCTAAGTGTAATATAATTACCTGGGTTTTTTTGTTTTTTTTTTTTTAGATGTTGGGGATAGGAGTTTATTAGTTTATTTATTTATTTTTGCTGTGTTGGGTCTTCGTTTCTGTGCGAGGGCTTTCTCTAGTTGTGGCTAGTGCGGGCCACTCCTCATCGCGGTGTGCGGGCCTCTCACTATCGTGGCCTCCCTTGTTGCGGAGCACAGGCTCCAGACGCGCAGGCTCAGTAGTTGTGGCTCACGGGCCTAGCTGCCCCGCGGCATGTGGGATCCTCCCAGACCAGGGCTCGAACCTGTGTCCCCTGCATTAGCAGGCAGACTCTCAACCACTGTGCCACCAGGGAAGCCCAATCACCTGTTTTATTCTATTTTCATTTTAGTCTTTTAAAAATTGTTTAGTTTTTAAAAAATTAAAATATTATAGATACTGCTAAGTCCTTTAAAAATTTTTAAAAATTCTTGCTCAATGCACATAACATAAAATTTACCATCTTAATCATTTTGAGAGTACAGTTCATTGGTATTAAGTACATTTATAATGTGCAGCCATTACCATCATTCATCCTCATAGCTCTTATCATCTTGTAAAACTGAAACTCTATATCTATTAAACAATAACTCTCCATTTCTCCCCTCCCCCAGCCCCTGACAATCACCCTTCTACTTCCTGCCTCTATGAATTTGACTCTTCTAAGAGCCTCATATAAGTGGAATCTACCTTATTTGTCATTTTGTGATTGGCTTATTTCACTTAGCATAATGTCCTCAAGGTTCATCCATATTGTCATATATGTCAGAATTTCCTTCCTTTTTCAGGCTGAATAATATTCCATTGTATGTATAAACCACATTTTGCCTATCTGTTCACACTAAATCCCCTATGGCAACATTCCCACTCTCTCATCCCTCTCCCTCACACCCAAGTTATCCAAACTCAGGAACTTAGTATTTTTCCTTCCAGACCTAAACCTTTTTTTATTCAAATATTTGTATTCACAGAAAATATATAGTAACTGTATGATGTTTTACATAATTAATATCAGACCGCATATAATATTTTGCATCTTGTGCTTTTCACTTAATGTTTTTTAATTTATCCATGTTGATACATACAGATCTAGTTGCTCCATTTTAATACTGCATAATTTTTCCATTTTATGGATATGTTCCAAGTTGTATTTACCTATTCTCCTATTGATCCCCAGGATTTGAGCCCAGTAACTTTGATAGCTTTCTAATACCTTAAAATACATAAAAAATATTTTGTCCAGTTTTTCTAGTCCTTAGAGGGAGAGCTGATCTTGGCTTTGCTTGCAGCTCTTTATTCGGCAAACCAAATACACAAGAATATACCTACAGAATTCTTTACAAATCAAGCCACAGAAAAATGTCAATAAAATTTTCCACTCGACAGAGAGAGAGAAAGAGAGAGAGAGAACCAACTACGTTTTCTGACTTCAATTCAGCAAAATTAGAAATATAAATAGCTAACTCTATTAAGTACTTAATAAGTGCCAGGCACGAATCTTGATCCTTTAAACATAGTAAGCCATTAAATTTCATCTAATCAGCTCGATAATCCCATGAAGTACGAATATTATTATCATACACAAATGAGGAAACCGTGGTGAAATAACTTGCCCAGCTTTTCACAGGGTGTCATCGGTAGAGCAAGGATTCAAAAACAGAGTAGCAATCTGATTCCATAGCACTTGATCACTTCATCACACTGTTATATTGAAAGTAGAATTAGAAAAAATGAACAAATACTTGCAAATTAAAAGTCAAAGAGAGACAGTAGAGACGATTCTATGGTGCAGACACAAAAAAAGAAAAGTCTGAAAGTCTCAGAATATGTCTACTGGAAAACCAGAAGACATTACTAAATGAAGACAAACTGAGAGGGAAGGTGTAGGAAAAAAGAAGCAATGGTAGGGCTTCCCTGGTGGCACAGAGGTTAAGAATATGTCTGCCAATGCAGGGGACATGGGTTCAAGCCCTGGCCCAGGAAGATCCCACATGCCGCAGAGCAACTAAGCCCGGACGCCACAACTGCTGAGACTGCACTCTAGAGCCCGAGAGCCACAACTACTGAGCCCACGAGCCACAACTACTGAAGCCCCGTGCCTGGAGCCCATGCTCCGCAACAAGAGAAGCCACTGTAGTGAGAAGGCCACACACCGCAATGAAGAGTAGCTCCTTCTCACCACAACTAGAGAAAGCCCGCTCACAGCAATGAAGACCTAATGCAGCCAAAAATAAAAATAAATAAATAAATAAATTTATTTTTAAAAAAAGAAGCAACGGTACTTATTGAATTTTGTAAAATATTTTGGTAAGTGTAACTTTTAATTGACAGTAAATTTCTTGTTAATATACTTTATGTGTTATTTTGAAAGTAAAATAAAGTCTCTAAACAGGTGGTATCCAAAATGGGGTGCACGCACCCCAGAGGGTTAGCAAAATGATCTCTTGGTGTTCAGAAAAAATATTAGAATTTTTATCTTTTTTTTTTTTTTTTTTTTTTTCCTCCCTCCTCTGTGGCCTCTCCCGTTGCGGAGCACAGGCTCCGGACGCGCAGGCCCAGCGGCCATGGCTTCACGGGCCCAGCCTCTCCGCGGCATGTGGGATCCTCTCAGGCCGGGGCGCGAAACTGGTTCCCCTGCAACGGCAGGCGGACTCGCAACCACTGCGCCACCAGGGAAGCCCTTATCTTTATATTCTATTTCTTCTTTTTTATATTTTTGTATATATTTTATAATTTATGTAATATGTTAAGTGATACATGTATATAAACTATAAATGAACAAAAACATACATTGCAGCTGTATGCTCAGAGTTTATTAATTGGGTATTTGGAATTTTTGGACACCAGTGTTCTAGACAAAATAACAAAGAGGATTGGGCTGGGGGTTATTCAATGGGAAATGAAAGTATGCTAATTTTGGGGTCTACTTTGTGAAAGGACAGAAATACTTTAAAAATTAGATTTTATTAGAAAATTTTATGGCTATCTAGATGTTAAAATTTAAGGACACGTACCAAAATTAATGTAAATAGCCATAGCTTCTGAACAATCAGAGGTAAAAAGATAAACCTTTATCAACCTGACATTAGTCAAGAAAAGAGCCAAAAATTTTAAAAAGCAAAGAAGAAAGAATAAGGATGGACTTGAATGATAGCCCCCCCCCACCCCGCCCCAAAGATATGTCCTTGTCCTAATCCCTGGAATTTGTGAATGCAACCTTATTTGCAAAAAAAAGGTCTCTGCACATGTAATTAAATTAAGGATCCCTAGATAAGATCATCCTCAATTATCTGGGTGTGACCTAAACCCAGTGATAACTGTCCAGAGGCACACAGGGTGAGGAGTTGATGGTCATATGAAGACAGAGGCAGGATGGGAGTGATGCAGCAACAAGTCTAGGGATGCCAGTAGCCACCAGAAGCTGGATGAGGCAAAGAACGGAATCTCCCCAAGAGTTTCTGGAAGGAACTCAGCCATGCCAACACCTTGATTTCAGACTTCGGGCCTCCAGAACTGTGAGAAAATAAATTTCTGTTTTTTTAAGTTTTTAGTTATTTGTTAGAGCAGCCCTAGGTAAACATACAGTTGATAAACAGAAAACACAATAGAATATGGTAAAAATAAGTCCAAATTTATTGCTAATCACAATAAATGAGAAGTAGATAAACTCATCTATTAAACAACTAGCAGGTTAGACTTAAAAAGGAATATACAATCCAGTTATATGCTGATTACAAGAGGCTGAGTGGAAAGAGTGATTGTGGAGGTTGTAAACATAAGGATGGGAAAAGATATACTGGGTGATTACTAACCAAGAGAAAGCCGGAGTAACAATATTAAATCAGACCATATAAAATTTAAGACAATAAAGAATTAATGAGAATAAAAAGGGATAGCACATAATTATATAGGGAAGAGTCCACCAAGAGGGCTTTATTTATTTGCAAGAAAAGTTAAAATACAAATAACAAACTAGAGGAAAGTATTTGCAACTCATACGATAGACTAAGGCCTAATTTTCCTAATGCATAAAGAACCTCTACAAATCCATAAGAAAAAGACAAGAACTCTTAGAAAAAATGGTCAAGGAAAATGAATGGACATTCACAGAAAATGTTCAATTTCACTAGTATAGAAAGAAATACAGTTTAAAAAAATTTTTTTATTATTATTATTTTGGCCACACCACATGGCTTGCAGGATCTTAGTTCCCTGACCAGGGATTGAACCCATGCCCTCGGCAGTGAAAGCGCAGAGTCCTAACCACTAGACTGCTAGGAAATTCCCAGAAATGCAGTTTTAAACTGAAATACCATTTAAAAATTATCAGGTTGGTAACGATCCAATAAATTGGTTAAACACTGGGTTAGCCTGTGTTTAGGGTGTGATGAAACAGATTGTCTCACACATTGCAAGCAGCAGTGCAAACTGGTATAACGTCTATGGAGGACAATTTGGCAATATCTAATAAAATAACAAAAGAGTATACCTTTTGATCTGCCAGTTTTATTTCTCCTAATTTCTTCTATAGATACAGCAAAATTATGTATGAAAAATGCTATTAATTGCAGTAGTTATAAAAGCAAAAGATTGAGTCCGTTATAGTAAACATCCATAAAATACAAATACTATTTGTAACTATTAAAAAGAATGAGGAATCTCACTTTGTAGTGATTCATCATGATCTCCAAAATATATTCGTAAGTGAAATATATAATGGGTGGGACAGCGTGCACAGTATGTTGCTCTTTTATGAAAAGGAGTTAAAACTACATAAGTGTGATTGATAAATGTATGTAGTTCCTCATATAAGCACATTGGTTGCCACTGGTGAGGGGAACTGAGAGGCGGGTGGAATGGAGCGGGAGGGAGGCTGAAAACGAACTAACCAACAAACCAAACAACGACAACACCAAACCAAACCGCGACCAGCATCCTCCCATCTCCATAGACAGAAGAAATTGTAGGGATGATCGGAGAAACTAAGTGCTGCTTCTTTAAAAATGACTAATGACAAACCTCTGGGAAAACCAGAGGAAGGAAAGGAGAGAAGGTACAAATAGTATTTGGTGAGATGTGTCCATCGCTGGTGCCCACCTGTTGTGTGTCAAGGTTGTGGATGAATTCCACGTCATCTAGAATGGGTTGAGGAGTAGACTTCATTGGGAAAGGGATCACTTACAGGGCCGAGTTGTCGAGAGAAGGCAGGAATCCCCTGACCTCATCCCATAGAGGCTTGCTGGGTATTGCTGTGCCCACCCAGCGGTCTGCAGTCCAGTGAGCGTCCTCTTCCCCTTGTTAGCCCCACCTTAAGTGCGATGTAGGAGCAACCTTATCAGTGGCAGAACAAACAGATTGTTTGGTATCAAGAGAACTTGAAAAAAAAAAATTACAGAAAAAGAATCGCTAGTCAAATTCAGTCTCCCTGCTTCCTCTCAATAAAAGCACTATGACAAGAGGGTTTTATAGACGTCTTTAGCCAACTAGAAGTGGATCATTCTTTTTTTATATACAAACTGTTTTGCAGGGGAGAGAGAACACACGTGAGATAACTATGATACTAGTTTGCATCCACCAAAGTTTGATATATTCTGCTTTCATTTTCATTCTATTAAAATATTTTCTAATTTCTCTGATGATTTCTTTTTTGATGTATGAATACTTAGCAGTACATTTTTTAATGTCCAGACGTTTAAGAATTTTCCAGATATCCTTGTTATTTGCTTCTAGTTTAATCGTCTTGAGGCCAGAGAACATACCTGTATGATTTCAATCCTCTTAAATTTGTTGGGATTTGTTTTATGGTCCAGAATATGATCTATCAGGATGAGTGTTCCATGTGCGCCTGGGGAAAAAAAACATATATTCTACTCTTGTGTAGGGTGTTCTATACATGTTAGTTAGGTCAGGCTGGTTGATAGCGTTGTTCATGTCTTCCACATCCTCTCTGATTTTCCATTTACTTGCTCTATCTGTTACTGAGAGAGGAGTGTTGAAGTCTTGAATTATAAACGCAGATTTTCCTATTTCTCCTAATTCTATCAGTTTTTGCTTTATCTAGTTTGAAGCTCTGTTTTTAGATGCATACACATTTAGGATAGTTACATCTTCTTGATAATTTGACCCCTTTTAAATTATGTAATATTTATTATTAAATATTATGTAATATTTATTCAATGTTGGTTCTTTTTTTTTTTTCCAGAAAAGTTCAAGGGAGGAAGAGAGGAGCAAAGGAACAACTACACATACAAAGAAGTGACTATAATGATGGAATGTGGATTCTAAGGCAGATAAGGTATGAGGTGGGGACATGAAGGGGTAGGGGATGTGAAAAATTGGCAGATCAATGGATAGCAGGTTCCATTAGGGTTGCAGAATTATTGAAGTCGGGCTGTTGGAGAGAGTGTGTTGAAGGATAAATACTGAAAGAGTGGGATGCTTGTCATCAA
Organism: Physeter macrocephalus; assembly: GCF_002837175.3. Classification (NCBI taxonomy): domain Eukaryota; kingdom Metazoa; phylum Chordata; class Mammalia; order Artiodactyla; family Physeteridae; genus Physeter; species Physeter macrocephalus. The sequence goes on along the minus strand of NC_041224.1, from coordinate 107,844,413 downwards.
GATAAGGAAGGCAATGCTAATGGCAAGGTCTGGGGCATGACTGTGGAGTGTGTGGCTTGGGGGAGGGGATCAGGAACTAAGAAGATCATCCTTGTGAATATTGAAATCCCTAATAATTAAGGCAGTGCTCGTGCTTGAAAGAGAGACAATGAACAAGGTGCTAAAATTTTAGGATGAACAAGGAATAAAGAGTGATAACCTGGACATCAGATGATTACAAAAAGTAGGGGGAAAGAGAGTAGTCTATCAAAAAGGATTAGCATTCAGAATATTCAAATAACCCTTAAAATCAATAAAAACCAGACATACAATCCAATAAATAGTGGACAGAGAACGAACAGGCAATTTACAGAACAGGAACCCTGCATGGCCATCAAACATGTAAAGAGGACCAACTGCATTGGTAATTAGGAAAACAAGATGCTATTTCACATCTATCAGAATGACAAACATGGAAATGTCTGAGAGCACAGGCATTAAGAACGATGTGGAGGAACAGGAGCTCTCATACGAGTGCACATCGGTACAATGGCTTCAGAGAACAAATTTAGTAGTATATACTAAAGATCAAGATAGATGTGCCATTTGACCCAGCTCCCCTCTTCCAACATAAACTCTGCAGAAAAGCTCACACATGTGTGGTGTTAGGAGATGGCAGCATTATATGAAATAGATAAAAATCAAAACAACCCAAATGTCTATCAACAGGAAAACAGGTAAGTAAATAGTGTCTATTCAAACAATGAGAATGCTCATTCTATGCAGTGAAAGTGAATGGACTAGAGACACATGTGCTGTGATTCAATTCCCAAAACACAAAGCTGATGAAAATCGGTAAATTGCAGCATGATAGGTACAGTGTGGTAATACCACTTTTGGTAAAGCTTAAAAATAAGCAAAACAATATATATTATTTATGAACATATATACAGAGTAAAAATGTAAAAAAATGGGCCTGAAAAATGCACACAACTTTAGGACAGCAGCCACCTCTCGGGAGGGTGGAGAGAGGGGAGCGGGATCTTGGAGGAGCACAAAACGGCTTTCTATTCAATTTGGAATGTTTTAGTTTTGAAAAAAAGCTGAAGCAAATAGGGCACAATGTTAATATTTGTGAAACGTGGGTGTTGGCTATATATTATGCTGTTCTTTTCCATTCCTTTGAAATATTTCACAATAGAAAAATTTCATGGCATATGTAGGATGACAGCACTACCCGAGATCAGATAAACATATTTTTAAAGCTCATGTAAGCCCACTGTTCAGTGTCAGTCTGTCAAATTACAAGCATTTCTGGAGCACCTAAAAATTGCATAACAGTGCTCTCCGTGTCAGGACACCTGCAGAGAATGAGCAGAATTTCCAAACAGATGTCAGAGATCTGAACATGCAACTCATAGAAACATATAATTCATCATGACAAATGTGCATCAAGAGGAGATGGTGCTGGTGGCTTGGTCTAGAATGGGTTGAATTTGATAAAAACCTACTGAAATATTTCTCCATGGCCATAGCTCTCCAGTTCTTCAATATGTGACTGCTTTCCTCCATGCTCTCTCTGGGCCATTAAGAGACATTTGGATACATGTCTCTCCGGATGATCAGCGGAGCTCCATGCCTGCTGCAGCCCAGGCTTCTGTTCAAGGAACAAACAAAAGCATCTGAGTCCGTCAGTCCCAGGTAGGAATGTTTATTTCCTTCAGGGGATTCCCTGGGGACAGAGGGCTGTAGACACTGGAGAGGCCAGAGTCCTCTAGGTGACACATAATTCTTCTCGGCAAAATTCCTGCTCAGCAAGGCTTAAGGTTGGCTTTGGGGGGCAGGGAGGCAGTGGTCAGTGACCTGCACTGGTCACCACCAGAAGGGCCAGAGTATAGAGAGGGAGAGTCTTAAGGCCGGGAGTCAAGTTCTTCTCAGAGAAGTGTTTACCTCCTTATTTCTTTTGTACCCAGAGATATCAGGTCAGATCCCCATTCCTTGCTGTGGTCAAAAGCATCAGCCACTGCCAGAGGCACCACCAGCCTAAATGTCCCCACCCTTAGAGACTCAGGAGGGCTCCTGCAGGGCTAGGCAAGGAGGGATGAGGGGGCTCCATCTGATCCCTCCTGTGAATCCCGCTGCCTTGGAAGTGTGTCTAGAGGTTTCCACAGTGAAAGTGGAACATATTCTTTCAGAAAATTTAAGAACAACTCAATTCTCATATATTACCTAAAATCTCTAAATGCATAGCTAATTTAAAGTTGTGAAATTTTAGTAACAGATTTACCTATTCACAATTTTAATAATCATTGCCAAATTCTACATTCAAAGTTTAAGAAACAGTTTCTTGAAATCCGCTAAGGTATGTATAAAAATTAGCTTTTTATTTTGGATTTATTTTAGATTTACTAAAAAGTTGCAAAGATAGAGCTCCTATATACTCTTCACCCAGTCTCTCCTAATGTTAACATCTTATATAAAACAATGGCACATTTATCAAAACTAAGAAATTAACACTGGTACAATATTACAACTGAACTATCTACTTTATTCGTATCTCACCAAGTTTCTTTTTTTCTTTTTTTTGGTTGCACGGCTGGTGGGATCTCAGTTCCCTGAACCTGGGCCCCAGCAGTGAAAGCACAGACTCCTAATCATGGGACCACCCAGGGAATTCCCAGCATCTCACCAAGTTTTCCACTAATGTCCTTTCACTGTTCCAGGTTCCGTTCCAGGTTCCAATCCAGGTTACCACACTGTATTTAATCCTGGTATGTCCTGAATCTCCTCCTGTCCGTGACATTTTCTCAGTCTTGTTTTCTATGACCTTAACAGTTTTAAAGACTGTTGGTCAAGACCATGTAGAATGTACCTTAATTTGGGCTTGTCTGATATTTTTTAATGATTAGACTGGGATGATAGGTTTGGGGAAGATAACACAGAGGTGAAGTGTACTTCCTATCTCATCCTACCAGGGAGTACAAGATAGTGGCATGGCATTTATGGTGGTGTTGACCTTGGTTACTTGGATAGGGAAGTGTCTGCCAGGTTTCTCCACTCTAAAGTTACTATTGTTCCCTTTCTACACTCAATTCTCTGGGAGCAAGACTCCAAGTCCAGCCCACCCTCCACGTGGGGGAGGAGGTATTAAATCTCCACCTCTGGGAAGAGAAAGCATCTACATATATTACCGTTGACCCTTGAACTGCACGGGTTTGAAACGCACAGCTCTACTTATACACAGATTTTTTCAATAAGTACATATATGTGCTGTAAATGTATTTTCTCTTCCTTATGCTTTCTTTAAAACATTTTCTTTTCTCTACTTTATTGTAAGAATACAGTGCATAACATATAACATACAAAATATGTTAATTGACTGTTTATGTTATCAGTAAGGCCAATGGTAGGTCAATGGTAGGCTATTAGTAGTTAAGTTCTGGGGGAGTCAAAAGTTATACATGCATTTTTGACTGCACAGGGGATCGGCACCCCTGTCGCTTAGTTATTTATTCAGTCATTTTTTGGTATCAGTATAGATACATGTATATTAATTTTCTACTCTAGATTAAAATTCAATGCTACATTATTTATTTTCTTGCTCACTTGTTCCAGTTTGGGCTCCTCTGTCCATTTGACATCCCTCCATCTCTATTCTTTTCTTTTTTCTTTTTCCCTTCCACCCTCCCTCCTTCCCTTCCTTCCCTCCTTTCTTTCTTTCTTGTTTTTGTTTTTTAGCAATTGTTTACTTTCTGGCGGTACAATATGCTCCAGGCTCATATTGTATTTTCCCTGCTCCAGCCCTAGAATCAGCCATTTCTCCAAGGAATAACTAGGCATTTTAAAATAGTAGATTTTTAAATATAGAAGCAATGTATACTGTTTGTGGGAAATTTGAGAAGTACATATTTAATCTGTCACTTTTATTCCATGTTTATTTACTTTCAAGCATTTTTATATGTAGACATTTTTGTGAGTATAATTTCAGCCTTTCCGTATATAAGTTTGTGTCATGATTTTTTAGTTAGCATTTTAACTGAAGCATTTCCATATTATTACAAACTACTTACAAATGCCTATTTTTTCTGCCTTCTTATCTCTCTCTCTTTTTTAACATCTTTATTGGAGTATAATTGCTTTACAATGGTGTGTTAGTTTCTGCTTTATAACAAAGTGAATCAGCTATACATGTATATATATCCCTATATCTCTTCCCTCTTGCATCTCCCTCCCACCCTCCCTATCCCAACCCTCTAGGTGGGTTACAAAGCACCGAGCTGATCTCCCTGTGCTATGCGGCTGCTTCCCACTAGCTATCTATTTTACATTTGGTAGTGTATATATGTCCATGCCACTCTCTCACTTCGTCCCAGCTTACACTTTCCCCTCCCCGTGTCCTCAAGTCCATTCTCTACATCTGTGTCTTTATTCCTGTCCTGCCCCTAGGTTCTTCAGAACGACTTTTTTTTTTTTTAGATTCCATATATATGTGTTAGCATACGGTATTTGTTTTTCCCTTTCTGACTTACTTCACTCTGTATGTCAGACTCTAGGTCCATCCACCTCACTACAAATAACTCAGTTTCATTTCTTTTTATGGCTCCATACTGTTCTCCATAGTGGCTGTATCAATTTACATTCCCACCAACAGTGCAAGAGGGTTCTCTTTTCTCCACACCCTCTAGCATTTATTGTTTGTAGATTTTTTGATGATGGCCATTCTGACTGGTGTGAGGTGATACCTCATTGTAGTTTTGATTTGACAAATGTCATTTTTAATGGCTGCATATATCCCATGAAGATGAAGTGACATACCATATTTAGCATTTAAGTTTTATCTATTTTTTCACCTATTTTATCTATTATTTTACAAATAAGATGATAAAGATCTTTGTTCATAAATCTCTCTCTTTTTTTGGCAACACGCAGCTTGTGGGATCTTAGTTCCCCGACAGGGGATTGAACCCAGGCTCTCGGCAGTGAAAGCTCAGAGTCCTAACCACTGGACTGCCAGGGAATTCCCCACAGATCTCTTTTTATACGTAAAATGTTTTAGGTGGATGTCAAGCTTTGTGTAGATTCCCATCAAACAGATTGGGTCATTCCAGATCTACTAACATATAACACACAAACACATATATATAACACAAGTATGTGTATTTATGTACAAACAATGTACATAGCATGCATAAAACATGACACGTATTCTCAGAATATACAAGTCTCTCTTTGTTATTAGGGTTCTTTTGCATTATATGTCTTTGAAACTGAAGGTAAATCAACTCCATAACAGGCATAGTCCAAGATTGGGAATACGAAATGTTATAGGTAACACATGATGCCTGTGCGCTATACGAGTGTCACCTCCTCTTTGTTGCATCCTTCTTTGGGGGAGGGGGAGATATATATAGCAATGGTGACCACATTTTCTGGACCAAAAATGGAGACACATATTTTGTTCTATGATCAGTCTCAGAAGATCAGGGATGGAGTATGAAACCGTAGATATAGTTGTTTTTTTACCTCCTTTTTACCATATAACTTCGACTTTCTGATACTATTCCACACTGTAGAAGCACAATCTATTTCATCCGCATCATCAGAGGCACCTTTGCTTTCTTCAGATTTGTAAATCTGAAGCTCCTGGTTTCCTTTCTAGTCTCTATTTCTTGGGATTCTTTTGGCTGGTCAGAAAGCCTTAGGGCATCTTCTCTATTGAAAGGAAAATTGAGGCAGATTAACAGGTAATAATGTAAGGCAGGGGTTACCAACCCCTGGGCTGAGGACCACTACCGGGGCTGTGGTCTGTTAGGAACTGGGCTGCACAGCAGGAGGTGAGGGGAAGCTTCATCTAACGCTCCCCATCGCTTGCATCACTGCCTGAATCACCCCCACCCTTCCCCCACCCGCTGTCCGTGGAAAAATTCTCTTCCATGAAACTGGTCCCTGGTGCCAAAAATGTTGGGGACCGCTGATGTAAGGTGTGAAAAGAATACTATTGAGGTCTCTTCTTGTATTAGTTTGCTAGGCTGCCATAACAAAATACCACTGACTAGGTGGCTTAAACAGCAGAAATTTATTTCGCAAAGTTCTGGAGGCTGATAAGTCCAAGATCAAGGTATTGGCAGATTTGGGTTCTTCTGAGACCCCTCTTCTTAGCTTGCGGATGGCCATCTTTTCATTGTGTCCTCATGTCGCCTTTTCTTTGTGGGCATGCATCCCAGCTGTCTCTTTTTTGTGTCCGAATTTCCTCTTCTTATAAGACAACAATCAGATTGGATAAAGGCTTATCCCAGTGGCTTTTTCTTTTTTTTTTTAACTTGGTCACCTCTTTAAAGGTCCCATCTCCAAATACAGTCACACTCTGAGGAAGTGGAGGTCAGGGCTTCAACATATGAATTTTGGGACGGGGGATTGGGTGGGGGGAGGACACTCAGTTCAGTCTATAACACTCCTTGAGATCAACAAGATTGAACTTGCTTTGAAACCCAGAGATTTAGGTAGAAAGTGCATGGTTGTTTAAAGCTTTTATGTTGAGTACAGATGTGAACTTGTCTATTTTCAGAGCCCCATGATTCCCTAGGAAGGGTTAGGTTAGCTCTCTATATTAATTCCCTACTTGGGCAGGGGCTTAATAGTGGTAGAAAGACTGGGATAGACCACTCAGAAAATGGAATAAGAATTAAGACAAAAAAATGAGCATTAGAAAAACAATGATTAGGACTTCCCTGGTGGCACAGTGGTTAAGAATCTGCATGCCAATGCAGGGGACACGGGTTTGAGCCTTGGTCCGGGAAGATCCCACATGCCATGGAGCAACTAAGCCCATGTGCCACAACTACTGAAACCCATGTGCCTATAGCCCGTGCTTCGCAACAAGAGAAGCCCACGCACAGCAACGAAGACCCAACGCAGCCAAAAATAAATAAATTTATTAAAAAAAGAGATGCTCGGGCTTCCCTGGTGGCTCAGTGGTTGAGAAGCCGCCTGCCAAGGCAGGGGACACAGGTTCGTGCCCCGGTCCGGGAAGATCCCATATGCCGCGGAGCGGCTAGGCCCGTGAGCCATGGCCGCTGAGCCTGCGCGTCCAGAACCTGTGCTCAATAAATATTTTTGGAATGAATTAACTGCCATCTTTCATTGGCTCAGCAAGTCTGTTCATGTTTTGACTGAATAGATCTTGCACTAGGCTCATTAATCTAATAGATCAATAGATCATTTTAGAGAGTATCACAAATAGATGAAACACTTTCAGTTCTGGATTGGAGGAGATTTTTCTTACTCTGATGTTCCACCTTCCTCTTGACTTCATTTATTCAGTCAATCACCATTTAACAAATATTCTGCACTCCTAATATGTGTCTGGCGTTTTCTATGTAGAACTGAGAAGTGAGTGGTGAATGAGAGATATACAATCTCTAGGTGCCATCATGGAGCTGTATGCTTGTGGATTCAGGAGAACCACACCCTCCTAGGTCCCCAAAGCCATTGCCAATCCAGTCCTCCTTTGCTATCATGTATACATGTCTACTCAGAGATTCCTGCCTTTTGGCCTTGAACCCCTCCTTGTTAGCATCCTCCATTTCCCACCAGAGTATAAGCACCTGCACTGGAAGACCACCAGGTTCACAGGGATCATTTATCTTAATTTTGCCATATCCCTGGAATCTGGATCATGGTCAGTGCTCCATAACATTTTCCTGAATGACCAGCCTGCTGCCACTCCCCTCATTCAAGGAGGACTAGCTTACAAGATTCCTCTTTACTAGAAGTCCCAGCCTCAATCTGGGTGACCTCACTGTTCACCTAATTCAATAGTTAGCCTCACAATTCTTTGACATCCTCAGTTCCAGGGACTTTCAGCCCAACTTCACTTCAGCTGCTCTCAAACACGGGGGTAATTTAGACTTGTCATCACCCAAGTCTCGTCTATCTTGAAATATTAAATGTACACACCCTACTCTCTGGCCATCAGTTCCTGTTCTTCTACCTCTTTCTGCTCTGTTTTCTCTTACATTAGCTTGTCAATACTATGGAGAATCCCTGTTCCCTGAACCCTCCATTTTGTCCTATTGTATCCATCCCCTCCCCACTCTATTTCCTTCTTTATATAGTCTGTATTGCACAAGGTATCATTTTGATCACTGTATTGTAATTGCCCTGTTATTTTTCTCACTGCTTTCCCACTGAACCTTTTGGGAGAAATCTTGTGCTTGATCAGTCCAAATGTCTTAACTTCTACAGTTAAGTTGTCGTGGAAAACTGAAGAAATTCACTAAAAAATTATGGCTTTCAAGATAATTGACTTTTAATATCACCTGGCAATTTTTCCACATGGTCCTGCTCAGGACCATCTCCCTTTTCCCTCAACATGTATTTAAACCTTCACCAGTTGTATTCATTTGCTGGGCTGCTATAACAAAGTGTCATAGACTGGTGACTTACAAAACAGATATTTATTTTCTCACAGTTCTGGAGGCTACAAGTCCAAGATCAGGGTGTCAACAGGGTTGATGTCTTCTGAGGCCTCTGCCCTTGTCTTGTAGATGGCTGCCTCCCCCCTCTGTCCTCACATGGCCTTTCCTCTGTGCATGTCTGTGTCTTAAGCAGCAAAGTGATTCACTTATACATATATATACATATACACATTCTTTCTTTTTAAAAAAATATTTATTTATGGCTGTGTTGCGTCTTTGTTGCTGCGCGTGGGTTTTCTCTAGTTGCGGCAAGTGGGGGCTACTCTTCGTTGCAGTGCGTGGGCTTCTCATTGCGGTGGCTTCTCTTGTTGCAGAGCACAGGCTCTAGGTGTGTGGGCTTCAGTAGTTGTGGCTTGCGGGCTCTAGAGCGCAGGCTCAGTAGCTGTGGTGCACAGGCTTAGTTGCTCTGCAGCACGTGGGATCTTCCCGGACCAGGGCTCGAACCCGTGTCCCCTGCATTGGCAGGGGATTCTTAACCACTGCACCACCAGGGAAGCCCCACATTCTTTTCCATATAGTTTTCCATTATGATTTATCATAGGGTATTGAATATAGTCTCTGTGCTATACAGTAGGACCTTGTTGTGTATCCATTCTCTATATAATAGCTTACATCTTCTAACCCCAACCTCCCACTCCATCCCTCCCCCAGTCCCCTCCCCCTTGGCAACCACCAGTCTGTCCTCTATGTCTGTGAGTCTCTAATCATCTCTTCTTATAAGGACACTGATCACATAGGGTTAGGGCCCACCCCAATGACCTCATTTAACCTTAATTACCCCTTTAAGACTCTAACTCCAAATATAGTCACATTCTGAGGTACTAGAGGTTAGAACTTCACCATTCTAATTTGGGGGTTTGGGGGAAGGGGACCCTGTTCAGCCTATAACGTCAGTCTTCTCAAGCCCACTTCCTCACCACTGCACCCTCCATCTTCATAGGTGAGGCAGAAAAAATGGTCTGGGAACTCCAACTTCTTGTCTCTCCCAATGCCTTATGAATCTGTAAGGAGTTCTCTCCCTTCCTACCTCCTTCCCATCAGTGAAGGATGTCCTCCCCCTTTCCGCCATAATCCAAGGTGTCTCCCACCTCTGGTCTGGCTAGGTTTCCCTTCCCACCTCCTTGAGGTCCTTGAGATGTCATTCTCTTATTGGTTTCTTCATACCTCCAATGGCAAAATTAAGTCAGAGCAATTGATCTACCACATCTGGCCCCACAGATCTCAGAGTCTATGCAGCCTTGACAGGTCCTCTTCATGCTCTTTTGTGTTTGGGACTCTGCTGTGGGCTGTGGGCTCTTGCCTGGAGCAGGTGTTCCATGTAGTTATTTCCCTCCAGTGTCTGGGAGAGGATGGAGTCTCACCTGACGGCTTCTTCCTCTCAGTGCCTCTATTCTTCTGCCCCCTAGTAGGCTGGTAGGGAGTCCAAGTGGGGCAGCTCAGTAAGAACTCTCTCACTACTGGTTTGGAAGGCTGTTGGCAGAGTCATTCTTCTTTCTGAGTCGGGAGGGAGAGTTTGTGGGTTCCCAGAACCCTTTTCTGACTTCTTGGCTCCCTCGTTTCCAGAACCACTTGTACTACCCCTCCTTTACAACACTGTTTTCATTCTATTTCAGAAAAAACATTTGAAACTCGGCAATAGGCAGAAAAGTTGGCAGAATATCTTCAGTGCCACATTGAGCTTGACTTTCTATCATCTCTGAGCAAAGGTTAATGTGTACATTTTCATCTGTTGGAGATGCAGATAATTTCTGTCTATTAGAACAGATAATCCCAAAGGTTATGGTTTATTGTCTTGTTGGACATTAATCAGTTTTTTCTAACCCCCAAATCTTATTCTAACATTTCCTATATATACCTAGCTTCTCAAATGTCCTTTGAACTGGTCGTAACATCTTATTGGTTCTTTCGTTAATTAATGAGTTGAATAAGATTTTGACACCTATTCATTTTATATTTGTATGAGAGTCATGATATCATTTTTTGGAAAATTATACTTTAAGACTGATTTATTGCATGTGGAGGGTAAACAAAAGGGAGAGGCTATTAGACTTTGCAGTAGAACCATTTTTATTAATTATGCTGCTGAATTTCTCCCTTCCTACTATTTGTTTACCTTTCACATGAAAAATGTTTAAACTCTCTCTCATTTATAAAAAGAAAGCTTTCCCAGTAATCCTTTATCATTCTGTAGCTGCCATACAATACTTACCTTTTCCTTAACAAAGTGGTTTTAAAATGTTATGTGGGACTTCCCTGGTGGTGTAGTGGTTAGGAATCCGCCTGCCAGTGCAGGGGACATGGGTTCGTGCCCTGGTCCGGGAAGATTCCCACATGCTGCAGAGCAACTAAGCCCGTGCGCCACAACTACTGAGCCAGCGCTCTAGAGCCCGCAAACCACAACTACTGAGGCTGCGTGTCACAACTACTGAAGCCCGCGTGCCTAGAGCCCTTGCTCCGTAACAAAGAGAAGCCACCGCAATGAGAAGCCTACACACCGCAATGAAGAGTAGCCCCCGCTCACCGTAACTAGAGAAAGCCCACGCACAGCAACGAAGACCCAACACAGCCAAAAATAAATAAATAAATTTATTAAAAAATAAAATGAATAAAAAGTTGTCTAAGTTGTCTAAAAATTTGTCTCAGACCAAATGTGTAAGGCAATACATGAAAAACATCATTGAATATGGAAAGTTACTGTTAGATGCATGTGAAAAGTTTCATGCCTAGGAGAGGTAATTGCAATGACAAGAATGAGTTCTTTATGCTTTCCTACTTTTAACTTTGCTGCAAAGTTTTGGCCTCTGCTGGGCTCTTTAAGGATCTCCACTGACTCTTTACCTCAATCAGCTTTAAGCAGCTCTTAAAGTAAGTGAAAGTTGCAACGTCCCTGCACAGACTTTCACTTGCATCACCATAGACACAAGACCCTTTCTGTGGAAAAAAAAAAATCACATTATAATGAGGAAGACTCCTGTAAAATATGCACTAATGAGTTGAACAGCAAACAGGGTGGAACCTGTAGTAGGAAGGAGTTGAGTGACAGCAAGGGCAGTTGGAGGAAGGAGATAGGATGCTTTTCTGGCCTCAAAAGAGAGAGACAAAGTGCAGAGTTCTATGAGCCTGCATCTTACATATAGCAGTATCTTTCTGGAGACTCCCACTGCGGTGATGGAGCAGTGATAACAAGCACAATATTCATGACCCTGAGCTATTCCTGCATATTATTTTGGGAGATCCAGAAAAAAATGACAAGATTTAATAAGTGTTATGGACTAAAGGTTTGTGTCCCTCCCAAATTCATACGTTGAAATCTAATCCCCAATGTGATGCTATTTGGAGGAGGGCCTCTGGGAGGTAGTTAGGTCATGAGGGTGGAGCCCCCATGATGGGATTAGTGCCCCATGAGAAGAGGCCAGTGAGCTAGTTTGCTTTCTTCCCACCCTGTGAGGATACCATGAGAAGTAAGCAGTCTATAACCCCAGAGTGTTCTCACCAGAACCTGACCATTCTGGCACCCTGATGTCAGACTTGCAGCCTCCAGAACTGTGAGAAATAAATGTCTGTTGTTTATAAGCCACCAGTCTATGGTACTTGCTGTGTGGCAGCCAGAACTAAGACAGTAAGCTTAACAAAGGGACTGTGCAAATTGATAAGGAAAATACTAATGCCTAAGTAGGTAAATGAGCAACATTTATGAAAAATAGTGCATAACAAGGAAATCTAACCAGCCAATAAACATATAAAAATTTCAATTTAATTAGTAATCAAGTAACTATAAATAAAACAATAATGGGTTACCATTTTTGCTCACCAAGTTGACAAATATTTGAAAAGGTAAACACTTAATGGTAATGAGAGATAAGATGAGTACCTTCATACATTTTTGGTGAAAGGGGAAACTCTACACCTTTCTAGGAAATGAACTTGACATTATGAATCAAGAACCTGACTCCATTTAATCCAGGATTTCCATTTATGGGAGTCTTCTAAAGAAATAATTTATGAAATGTTGAGTGCAAAGCTATTTATAAAGTAAATATATCAGAAATAACCTGAATGACCCCGAATAAGGAAATTGTTTGTTATGTGTATCCTGCCAGTCGCTGCCCCCTTGCTCACTTCACTTCAACCGTATTGTTTTCACTGCTATTTCCTGGGCAGCCATGCTTTGTCCAACACGAGGACAATTGTACTTTTGGTTCTCTCGCCTTGGAATAACTTTCACCCTGATACCTGCATGGTTTGCAAACTTACCTCATCCAGGTCTTTATTCAAACGTCACCTTCTTAGTGACACCCTTTTAAAAGTGCACCCCTCTACCCATACTCCTCTCCCTGGCTTCATTTTTCTTCCTAGACCTTATCATCATCCAACATTCTATGTAGGATCTCGATTATAAGTCAATCTATCTACAAAGTTCATCATTGTCTAGTAGCCTTGAAAAAGGTTTTAAATTTTAAAGCCCAATTAAATTCTACATTTCATTACACTGCAAGTTATTGCATGTTTCTAAAAATAAGACAGAAAGAAGAACCTTGAGTCAAATCAAGATTTAAAAGGGTAGAGAGACTCCAAAATGTGAAATTGGCTGAGTGAGAGGCCCTTTCTGGGTTAGGTGATACTGACGTAACTGGTTAAACTCTTTCTCACTGCAGTTTAACTGTCTCAGACCGAATGGCTATTGAAACTGGAGCTTTAGGAAACTTGGTAGAAAAATACCAGGATGGTAGAAAATATCAGCTGTTTCTTGTGTCTGTGTTTAGTAAGGTCTTACAAAACACAGACAGCTTTGATTTGAGCTGAGCTGGCTGAAAGCAGAAAAGGGACAACACGGAGACCCCCTCCGCCTGTGGACAGGATTGCTGAGGCTGGGTTAACCGTGCTTCTCACAGAATTGCAAAACTCAGAATCTCTGCCCCTTCTAAAATTAGCATAAAAGGCAAGGAGATGGGAAATCAGCAGGGAGATAAAATTGGGACACCTGAGAGGCCAGAAAAATGAAGGAAACCAGATTCCCTGGTCCCTTCCCACATCTCTCCTTCCTTGAACTGTCTAAGTAATACTTTTCTCTATGCGGGGCCAGCAAGTGGGCTGCAGCCTGGTCACAGGTGCAGGTTATTCTGCCTCACTTATTCTTTCACAGTTGCATTTAAGCCTGGGGCTAAGGGCAAAGTTCCAAGGCTTATGGCTAAGAGAGAGAACAGCAAGGGTAGGGCCCAATTCTGTGAACACACAGTTCTAAAGTTTATACAGTGTTGGGAGAGTTGACTAGCAGTGAAACCTCAAGCCTGGACAAAAGGGGAGGGTATGTTTCCTCAGCCTCAAAGGCGACTCTAGACCCCCACCTCTCATAAACTGTGCCAGCAGGAAGTGGGCTACTATAGAAGTTCAGGCTCTAACAGGGATCTTTTTGATGACTCTCTTCTATTCCCCTCTCAGTCATGGCCATGGAGGGCAATGGACAAAAGAGTTCTTTGAGTGGGCGGGACGGCAGGCAGTCATATTGGCTGACTAATAAACTGCCCCCTCCATCCTACCCCTGCCCAGAAATATATACTTTGGATTGGTGACTGTTGTTTGTTTCCCTTCCTTTTCCAGGTGATAGCTTTTTTGTTAATTAATTAAAATGTTTTCCTATTTTTCCTCCATCATTTTTTAATCTGTCAGGAGTGTTGAAATGCATAGTCAAAGGTTGCATAGACGGAAAGAGTAAGATTTGAAAGTAAGAGGAATGCACTTGTTTCAAGGATCTGGATGCAATAACTAGACATGACATTCAGTTGTTTTCTCTTCAAGAAATGGTGCATTTTCATTTGTAAATGGGATGGCTGCATCGTATCAAGTGGGGACATTTTTGATTCTGTACATATGGGCAAACGGAATGTTAAGCAGCTAAGGTGTGGAATATAGTAGATATATATTGCTTCTCTATCCAGAATCTCTTCTTTCGGGGAAACATCCTTACCCTGAATATAGGCTATGCAAGAAGAATACTCCATTCACCTGGCCACAGGGTTTGATTCAGGGATGGGCACGTGACTTAAGATGGACCAATCAGAATTCTTGCTGGATTACCCTGGAGCTAAGATTTTTCCCATTCTTCTGATTTTATAATTCTGAGAGTATTTGAAATGCGGTAGCTAGCTACATGCTTCTTGGAAGAAGTCTATCTGAAGGAAGAGGCCAACACACAGATTTAAACAGAGCTGAGAGATGGTGAGAGAAGGAAGAAAAAGGAGATATGAGATAGCTAGAGATTCTGACCATCTTCTGAAAAGCAATTTCTGAGCGTCCCTGGATCTATTAATAACTATGATAGAAGCCAATTCTATTCTGTACTTTCCATTTCCATGCTGAGTCTGAGTTCGGTTTCTGACACTTGAAACAGAGACGATCCTGACTCATACAGGAACTAACCATTCAATCTTTCATATGAGGCAACCTGGCTTCTGTCCCCCGACTCCTCCGTAACTGCTCTTGCCATTCACTCTTGACTGTCTAGTTTCTAAATCTGATGAACCCTTTACCATCCTGGTTCTCGAATTTGATGCTGTTTATAATGTTTTTTCTTGAAATTCTCCTCTACTGCCTTTTAAGAGATGTGTTTCTTTTTGTTTTTCTTCTTCTAACTTTTTTTTCTCCTCAACTTATTTTCCAGACCAGTGTTTATCTCTAAGATGACCTGCTCCTTGACCCTTGCTTCTTGACCCTCTTATGGTCTCATTATACAACTTCTCCCGAGGTAATCCATTCACTTCCAGAGCTTCTATCGCTACTTACACACTTCAAGAGCCTCATCTTTAGTCTAGAGCCTCTTGGTCTCTACACTTATATAGTCCACGGCCTATCACGGTATCTTTTCTCAGATGTGTTTCAGACACCTCCAAAACAACATCTCCCAAATCTAATCTCATTGTTCATCTACCCAAATATGCCCTTGTCCTAAGGTTCCAATCACAGTGACTAGGACCACATTTAAGTATTTGCCTCTGTTAGAAATCTGAATATTATTGCCAACTGCTCCTCTTCTTTACTCTCTCAGCAAATTCTGTCAATTATATTTCACAAACTTCACAATTATATTTCTCAAATCTGTCTCTGCATATCATACTGCCTTTGCTTTTGTTTGGTCCAGGACTATGTAGGCTCTGCACAGCTCCAGGAGCAACCATCCCCAGACATCACGGGGAATGGAGTCATGATGGTAATGGTCCTGGGGGAGACCCTCATACTTTCTCACTTAGCTTACTGCTGCTGCAACTTTCTAATATTCTCCTCACTTCCAGGCTCATTTCTCTTTAATCTTTTCTCCAAATGTGGCAAAAGATTTCTTCTAAATGCAACTAGGAGTATATCACTTTTCTGCTACAAATCTCATTGCTTGCCCGACCTTTCCACCTTAATTTTTCACCACTTTAACTATCTATGTTTTTGCCTTACTAAATTTTTGGACTCCCCCAAATGTCCCATGCTTTTCCTACCCTCTGCATTTTCATATATGCCCCCTGTGCTTTGAAAATATATCACTCTTTATCTTGCTAACTTATTTATCCTTTCAGAGGCAACCTAGGGTTAATCTTCCAGACCACCCCAGTTTGGGCTGCAATCTTTCCGAGGTCTTATAATCACACCTTACATTGCCTCTATCACAGCACATACTACACTATGTTGAAATATGCATTTCCTTATCACATCCATCAGATGTGAATTCCTTAAGGGAAGAGACCTTGAGTTATTTATCTGTGTATTCTCAGGGCTTGGCACGACACTGCCTATTAAATACCCAATAATTTTAAGAAAATGGTAAAAAGAAAAACAATTTTTTGGCATCTGTCAACTGCTTGCTTGCCATTCTTGTCACATCTGTCAGGAAGATGGAAGGGAAGGGAAAATATTACTTACTGATTGCCATTCGCTCCCTTAGAGTTTGTCGAGTCCCTTCCATTGTCAGTCACCATGCTAGGCACTTTCGCACAATTACATCACTTAGTCAGTTCAGTCCCACTGTCAGGAAAGCATTATTTTCATTTTAGACATAGGGAAATTTTATGCAGAAGCATGGCTTTTGAAGTTAAACTACCTAAGTTTTAAGTTCAACGACTTGGCTGTTCAGCTAATAATGGTGATGGGCTTACAACTCAAGTGACCCCTTTTCAAAAACCATGTTGGTATCAGTGCTTCATATTTTCCCAACGCTGCTTTACAGATTTTTTTTTTAATGACACTTCCTGTTCAAGATGGCAGGCTGAGTACACGTGTTTGTCTCCACTGACTCTGGAGACATTATTGAAATAACAGTATAGAAGCACAAAAACCATCCATATAAAAGTGAAGTGAGTAGAAGGAGACGGAGGTCATCAGCTGACTGTGTCAGTTATAAATCCATTGCCTTTCTGCTCCAAACCCACCCATTGTTGCCCTGCTTGTGGTGCTGAAACATCGCTCCCTTGGCAGCTGCCATGTTGTTAGACTTTATCACAGGGCACTGGAGTGACACTGGTGGAGGAAGGGGTATTTCTTCCTGTTCTAGCAGGTTCTTGTGGTCCAGCACCTCCCCACACACTGCTTCTCCTGATGCTCCAAGATGCAGTTTTCCAGTGAGTTCCAACAGCGTCACACCTCTGCACATATGGCTTCCACCAGCACCTCTCTGATGGCTTTGCAGTGAGTTCTGAGGCTCAGAACCTTCCTGAGATGGTTCCCCCTGGCACCCCTGAAGGTGACTCTCCAGTAATTCTTCCTGGCATGGTACCTCAGCTGAATTCACCATCCAGTGAGCCATAGCCATGCTCTCTCCAACCATATCTGGATCAAAGTCCTGGGGGAAGGGACCATTTTCCAGATTTCTTCCTTCTTTGGGGGCTCTGCTTCAGCCCTGGGGTAGTGGCTGCTCCCTGTCTCCTATTCCTGGCTCCAAAGATAAAGTCAGTGTATCTATTGTAAAGAGCAACAGGGATATACCAGTAATCAGAATGACTTGGCTCGCAGAGATTTTGGCAGGAGCTAACTGATCACAGTGTTTATAGGAACAAAATAGATGGACATCTCATTAGAGGATTGTTTGATCTATATAAAGGAAAAACTCTAGTCTGGTAGTAAAAAAAACCTGACTTGAGTCACTGCTGTGGAGAGTCATGATTTCTTACTCAGTTTCCAGATCTAAGTCAATTTATAGATCCAGAGCCCTTTGATTGAGAAGGGAGCTGGATCCCCTTGAAGAATAGCTCTGCATCATTTCCAAAAGTACATACCATCATTTCTACTTATACATACCATAAATCTTCTTCCCCCAAAGTACTTGTGATCATATTTTAGGTTACTATTCATTGGAGAAAGACAATACCCAGACATTTCAGGGATTACTAGACACTAGCTCTGAATTGATGCTAATTCCTAGGGACCCAAAACACCACTGTGCCTACTAGTTAAAGTAGGGGCTTATGATGGTCAAGTGACCAATAGAGTCTGAGCTCAAGTGTGACTCACAGTAGGTCTAGTTGGTCCACAGACTCACTCTGTTGTTATTTTCCCCCATCCTAAATGTGTAATTGCAATAGACATAATTAGTAACTTGCAGAATCTTCACAGTGGTTCTCTGACCCATGTGTTGAGGGCTATTGGGATATATCCCATAAAATTAAAGATCTACTTGCACCCCTTTGTTCATTGCAGCACTATTTATAATACCTAGGACATGGAAGCAACCTAAATGCCTATTAGCATAGGAATGGTTAAAGAAGATGTGGTACGTATATACAAAGGAATGAAATTGTGTCATTTGCAGAGATGTGGAGAGACCTAGAGACTGTCATACAGAGTGAAGTAAGTCAGAAAGAGAAAAACAAATATTGTATATTAATGCATATATGTGGAAACTAGAAAAATTGTATAGATGATCTTATTTGCAAAGGCGAAATAGAGATACAGACGTAGAGAGCAAATGTATGGATACCAGGGGGAATGGGGCGGGTTGGGATGAATTGGGAGATTGGGATTGACATTTATACACTATCATGTATAAAACAGATAACTAATGAAAACCTACTGTAGAGTACAAGGAACTCTACTCAATGCTCTGGGGTGACCTAAATGGGAAGGAAATCCAAAAAAGAGGGGATATATGTATAAGTATAGCTGATTCACTTTGCTGTACAGCAGAAACTAACACAACATTGTAAAACAACTATACTCCAATAAAAATTAAATAAAAAACGATCTAAGTGTAGACAAAATAAAAATTTAAAATAATATTTAGGAATAATCTTAAAACAGATGAGACATTCTTAAACGTGGCATGAAACTCAGAGCTTATATATGAGAAAGATAAATGAAAAAGATAAATATATTTGGCTACATAACAATTTAACATTTTTGCATGGCAAAAGGCACCATAAACAAAGTCAAAGACAAGTGATATACTGCAGCAAATATGTGCAATACATATGATTGATAAAATATAAAGAGCTTCTATGAATTGATTCACCCCAAACAGCCCAATAGAATAGTAGGAAAAATATGAGTAGAAAATTTACAGAAGAATATAATCAAATAAATGATTAATAAACATGAAAAGATACCTAACTTCTAGTAGTAAAGAAAATTCAAATTTAAGCAGATATGAAATAACATTATTAGTGTTAATTATATTATTAATGTACCCCATAATCTTCATCCTCTCTCCTAAATAAAAAGGAATCTAAAACTAACAGCCTTAGACTTCCTTGGTGGTCCAGTGGTTACGACGCTGCACTTCCACTGCAAGGGGCACGGGTTTCTTCCCTGGTTGGGGAATTAAGATCCTGCATCCCCCCGAGCACGGACAAAAAATAGAAAAAAAAATGGAATAGCCTGGTTTCTACCTTTTTGCTCCTTTCTCTACACTAGAAAATGTATACAAAATATGATTACAAATGTGTAGAGTTTTGTAGTTGATGTTTGTTTTTATAAAAATGGTATGTATTTCTCTACAACTTGCTTTTCTCACTTGATAATATGTAAGGACCATCCGTTCAAGTAAATAATACATACATAATTCATTCTTTTGAAAAGCTGCATAATAATCTCTTCAATGGATGTGCTATAATTTACCTAACTTTTCATCCATTTTTCATTGCATAGAAAGCAAAGTAGGTAATATAGAAAAAGAATAACAATTAGATTGTTATCAGATTTCTTGTCAGGAATAATGGATGCTAGAAGACAATGCATTTAAACAAGGATGTTTCAACTGATAAAATTTTATAATTCCTGAAGAAGATACAGCAGTCATAAACTTTTATGTTTCAAATACAACAAAGCCTGATGACTTTTGCCAGGCCACATAACCCAGACATGGCCACACTGGGTTTGCACACTTTCTTTGAATTTCTATACACATTATTACCCAAATAAGCAAAACTTAAAAAGCGTTACCATTAGTGAAGGAAATGGGCCCTTATACACTGTTGTCTGGAGGGTAAAATGGTACAGACTCTTGAAAAGCAGTTTGACAGCTGCATTAAGACTTTAAAATATTCATATCTGTTTCCTAGCAATTCTGCTTATCTGCCTTTAACCTAAAGATTTCATCAGGTAGGGGAGCAAAGCTTTATCAACAAGGGTAAACACGGCATTATACATAATAAGGAAAAACTGAAAACAACATAAATAATTCAACAACAGGAAATTGTTAATTAATTGTAGACCATCTATTAGGTGGCATATACAATCTTCTGAAAATCATACTTTAAAAGACTATTTAATGCCATAAAGACTGCTCAGGATATAATATTAAGGGTAAACATGAAACAGAAAAGCATGGGTTTCAAAATACTTCCAGTGCTATGGGGTAAAATACTTTGTAGCCTGGAAGTTTGTTACTTTAATATCTACTTAGACTTTCAGTTATAAAATGAAACAAACCATCACAGAACACTAGGATCAACTGCAAAGTTGTAAAAACTAGATATTCAAGGAGAAGGTGTTGGCAAATTTCATTGCATAAGTAAGGACATTGGTGCTTCTGCAGAGGATGTGGTTTGTTCTGTTAGTCTGTCAATTAGCTAGAATTGCAGGACAATGTTCTGGGCGTGGCAGAAACCACTCAGAATAAGCAGTCACCAGAGTAAAGGATTTGAATGGTGCAATGTCAGAAATACAGATAAGTATGTTACCAACTGAAACATAATTACAGCCATTACAAAGTGCACTGAGTAAAATGGAGAATCATGGTTGTGTTGGTGGCTTGAACATAAAATGACACTCTTGATGTGGGATGCACATACCTCCTAAAATCTCTACATGGGTGACCCATTCTCCTCCCCTAATTTTGCACTCATTCCCTTTTGGGTCTTTCCCACTATCGTATGGTAGTGACCCCTACCTCGACCTCCCTTCCTACTACCTCCAAAGATAAGGGGTCTGAGTGTGATGGAGCCAGTTGTAGACAGATTCGGAGGGCTGGCCTTTTTTTGGGTCTTGGCTATGTCCATGTGTGTGATTTGTGCAAACAGAAAGTCTGTTCTGATGCTCTAATGACTCAAAAAGAAGACTAGGAGGTAGAATAGGGAGGGGAGGCTGAGCTCATCAGAATATTCTGAAGGGGGTGTGAAAGAAGAAGGAATGGGGGTTGAAGCTAAGCCTTAAATGTCTATGCCCATGGGAGACAGTATCTGGGAATCTACAGAGAGGAGCTGCTGCTTTACAAAGCTCCCCATCCATAAATCAGAGAAGGGTCATTAGGATCCACATCTCAGGGAAGGTTCTGTGCTCTCCAGAAATGCAACTTATCTCCTAGGAAAGGTGGGTGGGAATATCTCCCCAGGGCTGGGACTATAGACAGGAATTTATCTCTGCCTAGCTTACCCTTTATCCTGCAAGATGCCAGGATTGTGTTGCGGGAGCCTAGAGGTGAGGGATGTGCCTTGGTCACCACCGTGAGTGACCAGAGTGTGGCCAGTGAGGGGTTCCTCAGAGTCCAGCCCAGACTGCAGTAAGGGTGTGTGTGTGTGTGTGTGTGTGTGTGTGTGTGTGTGTGTGTGCGCCTGTGCTCTTCTAAAGACTCATTTCTGGCCCTGCCTGGTTACCCTTTGGGTACTAGGTCCTTATCCAAGGGAACACTGACTTTCCCCCTTCCTTCCTTCCTTTCTTCCTTCCTTCTTTCTTTCTTTTCCTGCCTTCCTTCCTTCCTTCTTTTCCTCCCTCCCTTCCTTCCTTCCTTCCTTTCTTTCTCTTTCTTCCTTTCTTTCTTTTTAAATTGAAGTATAGTTGATTTACAAACCTCCTTCTTTCTTTTTAATCCCCGAGGATAAAACGCCAAATCTCCAGTCCAGGCTGCAGAAGCCAATAACCACTGATCAAAGAGGCACTACTGGGCCTGCCACTCTCCACTTTCGGAGGCTCTGGGCTTTCCTCTCCTCAGAACACAAGGTTAGGCTGGGCCGAGGCTCCTTAGGATTCTGCTGTGGGGGAGAGGAAGCCTGATCTTATCCCTTAGGGAACTCCTTCTAGAGTTTTCCTACTGATCCCTATGTCTAGGAAGTGTGGCTGACGTTTGCACAGCTGATTAGGACCATGGTAATCGTTCAGCAAATCTAAGAACAGGCCAGTTTTCATACAGTTTAAGTGTGCAACTTAGCCAAGGTCATCAAATTTAAAAAGCAAATTCTACTACTGGAGCTTTAAATGTGTTGCCATTTGAAGATAGTCTTGGGGCTTCCCTGATGGTGCAGTGGTTGAGAATCTGCCTGCCAATGCAGGGGACACAGGTTCAAGCCCTGGTCTGGGAAGATCCCACATGCCACGGAGCAACTAGGCCCGTGAGCCACAACTACGGAGCCACAACTACGGAGCCTGTGCGTCTGGAGCCTGTGCTCCGCAACAAGAGAGGCCGCGACAGTGAGAGGCCTGCGCACCGCGATGAAGAGTAGCCCCCGCTCGCCACAACTAGAGAAAGCCCTCTCACAGCAACGAAGACCCAACACACCCAAAAATAAATAAATAAATTAAAAAAAAAAAAAAGAAGACAGCCTTTCAAAATCCTCTGTGGTAAGTGTTACAGGACTTTTTTTAAAAAAACAGTCTTTGTATTATAAAAGTAATACTATTCCTAGAAAATCTAGTAAGAGAAGTAAAGTAGAAAGTCAAGGGAAAGAAAACACCTGAAGCTCCATCACTCATCAAAGCTCCATCAGAAGAAAATTACTTTTGATGTTTTAGTAAATTTCATTTCAAATTTATTGTTGATTTGTTAAATTCAATAATTTCTGCCTTAATCTTTTAAAATGTCCTTTCTTTTTTTAAAATTTATTTATTTATTTATTATTTATTTATTTATTTTGGCTGCGTTGGGTCTTCATTGCTGCACAAGGCTTTCTCTAGCTCCGGCAAGCAGAGGCTACTCTTCATTGCAGTGTGTAGGCTTCTTATTGCAGTGGCTTCTCTTGTCGTGGAGCACAGGCTCTAGGTGCATGAGCTTCAGTAGTTGTGGCTCTCGGGCTTAGGTGATCCACGGCACGTGGGATCTTCCCGGACCAGGGCTCCAACCTGTGTCCCCTGCATTGGCAGGAGGATTCTTAACCACTGCGCCACCAGGGAAGCCCCTAAATGTCCTTTCTACTTTGAGTTTATTTGCTATTTTTTTAAGTAGCTTCTTGAATGGAAAACATACTTCTATAATTTTCAATCTTTCTTAAATAATCTCTAATTACAGTATCTAAAATTATATATCTACGTGTTTTTTCTGAGCAGTGCTTTGACCATATCCAACACACTTAAAAAAATTTGGCATGTTCTCATTGCTCATTTCTTTCTTTTTCTTCTTTTAATATTTATTTATTTATTTTTAGTTTTTTGGCTGCACCACGTCTTAGTTGTGGCACGCGGGATCTTCGTTGCAGCACACAGGATCTTTTTTTTTTTAGTTGTGGCATGTGGGCTTCTTAGTTATGGCATGACGGCGTCTTAGCTGTCGCATGCATGCGACATGTTTTAATTTCCTCTTTAAGTGAAGAATTTTTGATAAGGGCATTTTGACAAAATTTGTGTCATTTAATTATCCAATACAGCAGCCACTAGCCACATAGGGCTAGTGAGCTCTTGAAATATGGTCAGTCCAAATTGTAATAGGTTTAAGTATAAAATATACACTAGTGGGGCTTCCCTGGTGGCGCAGTGGTTGCGCGTCCGCCTGCCGATGCAGGGGAACCGGGTTCGCGCCCCGGCCCGGGAAGATCCCACATGCCGCGGAGCGGCTGGGCCCGTGAGCCATGGCCGCTGAGCCTGCGCGTCCGGAGCCTGTGCCCCGCAACGGGAGAGGCCACAGCAGAGGGAGGCCCGCATACCACAAAAAAAAAATAAATTAAAAAAAAAAAAAATAAATATATATATATATATATACACTAGTTTCAAAGATTTAGTATGAAATTTTAATTTTTTTAATATTGATTACATATTTAAATGGTAATATCTTTTATATACTTGATTAAATAAAATATATTCGTAGAAGTAATTTCATCTGTTTCTTTTATTTATTTAATGTAGCTACCAGAAAAATTTAAATTACAAATGTGGCTTACAATTGAGATTCATATAATATTTCTATTCAATTGTGTTCATCTATAGCCTTATTTTTTTCATTGGAACTATTCAGAGACAGGTGTATTAAATTCATCTACTGAGATTGGGATTTGACAATTTTGAAGTTACACTGTCAGATCTCTAAAGATTCATGACATATAATCTTGGTGGAGTGTACCTTTTATCAATATAAAAGACTGTATCCTTATTTGCCCTTTTTAATGCTTTTTGCCTTGAATTCTCTTTTGCTCTGATTTTAATGTTTCTACATTGGCTTTCTTTTGGCTAACATCTTACATAGTATCTTTCTCTATTCTTTTATTTTCAAATGTCCTGCATCATTTTGTTTTAGTTGTGTCTTTTGTAAACTGTATACAACTATTTTTTTTAAAATACAATTTGAAAGAATCTTCAATATATTAGTTCAGCTCATTCACTTTTTTTTTTTTGTGGTATGTGGGCCTCCCCCTGTTGTGGCCTCTCCCGTTGCGGGGCACAGGCTCCGGACGCGCAGGCTCAGCGGCCATGGCTCACGGGCCCAGCCGCTCCGCGGCATGTGGGATCCTCCCAGACCGGGGCGCGAACCCGGTTCCCCTGCATCGGCAGGCGGACGCGCAACCACTGCGCCACCAGGGAAGCCCGGTCATTCACTTTTGTTGTGATTATTAACATATCACAAATGGTTCCTGAAAACTTCTTTTCTAATTCCGGAGGCATTGTTATCTCTCTTCTGACTTCCGATGTATTGGATAGGCGGCCTTCCGTTCTTCTCATCCTTACTCATGGTGGGGGTGAGCACCTGTGTTCTTGGCTGCCTGGCAGAAGGGTAGAGACTGGAGAAGAGACATCCCTCTGGAGCAGCATGTGCAAAGAGTCACCCCACAGCTGTCACCCCCTCCTGCCTCTCTGCATTGCACCTCCTGGCTCAGAGCACCATAGCTACTCCCACCTTTTGACACAGTGCTTTTTCCAGGGTTTGGGGATATGGTTTCAGCTAAGGTGGCTCCACTCCTTACAAATTCTAGTCCATCCAAGGACACCACTTCATATTTTCATGGGCTGCTGTTGATTTGTTTTTTCTTTTTCTTTTCTTTTTTCTTTTAACCTTTTTCACAATATCTAGTGATATAATGTGGAGAGACAGGCAGAAGTATGGCTTCATTTACCATCTTTATCTCATTATGGTATGTTCACTTTCTGGCTTTTTTCTCCATGTACTTCTTATTTTAATGTAATTTTGGTCCATATTTGCATACACAATTTTGTGTCCTGATTTTCCATCTAGCATTTTAACTTAAGAATCTGCCCTGCACTATTAAAAACTACTTAAAAACTTCATTTTTAGTGTCTATAATATCCCATCAAGGAAAAATGTCCAACATTTCCTTGTTATTAGGAATTTAGGTTATTTCCATTTTTCTGCTATTATAAAAAGATGATAAAATTACTTGTACATATAACTAGCTATATATATATATTTTTTAACATCTTTATTGGAGTATAATTGCTTTACAATGGTGTGTTAGTTTCTGCTTTATAACAAAATGAATCAGTTATACATATACATATGTCCCCATATCTCCTCCCTCTTGCGTCTCCCTCCCTCCCACCCTCCCTATCCCACCACTCTAGGTGGTCACAAAGCACAGGGCTGATCTCCCTGTGCTATGTGGCTGCTTCCCACTAGCTCTAAAGCACAGAGCTGATCTCCCTGTGCTATGTGGCTGCTTCCCACTAGCTCTCTATTTTACATTTGGTAGTGTATATATGTCCATGCCACTTTCTCACTTCGTCCCAGCTTCCCCTTCCCCCTCCCCTCTAGCTATAGTTTATATTTTGAATTGTAGCCTTGGGTGGAGGTGCCGCTGTCCTTATAGATTGTGAGCAAAGAGCTTAGGTCATTGCAGATTTACTCAAATTTTAGTAAAACCATATATGTGCTTAGAGCATATACGTTTTTCTGTGCTATTGCAATTCTTTGAGATCATATGTCAATGAAAACCAGGAAAATAGGACAACTCTTCAATGGACATAGATCCAGATTTAGGAGATAGTATACTAGCTATGTGGATGTCCATGGACGCTGGTAGAATTCTCTTTATTGTCATCACTCTCAGAAGGGTGCATTATAACAAAGTTAACCACATTTTCTGAACCACGACGGGAACACACCTCATATATTGCCCTGGTCTGACAAATGTTCTACATCTGTACTGTTCAGTATGACAGTCATTAACCACATGTGGTTACCAAGCACTTGAAATGTGGCCAGTCTAAGTTGAGAACTGCTGTAAGTGTAAAGTACACATCGGATTTCAAAGACTTGGTATGAAAGAAAAGGTTAAAATACGTCATTAATAACTGTATACATTGATTCCATGCTGAAATGATATGTGCCTCATATTGTATTTCTATTGGACAGCACTGCTCTATTTCATGCCATCTTAGAAGCTCAGAGATGTACAGGACCACAGACAGATATAGCTGTTTCTTACCTCCTCTGGCTGTAACACTTTATTATTAATTTCCTGACACTCCCAGTCCCCACTGCAGAGGCACCATCTCTTTACCCACGTCAGCAGCAGCTCCTTTGCTGTCCTTTAACTGGAGCACTTGAGAATCTGACAAGCTAAGGATCACACTTTCCCTCCTGTTCTCTACTCCCTAGCACTCCTGCCTGCTGAAGGTGAGTGCAGGAGGCCCCCAAAGCCTAATGTTATGTGCTAAAGAGCATTCTAAGTCTTTCTCCCTGAGGCAAACAAGTTTGGAAAATCTTTGAAATGAAGAGGTTTAGATTAAAAGTGCACAATTGCATAAATCTCTCATGTAGGAACGTGTAGACTTGTCCATTCTTTCATTCATTCAACAAATATTTATTTATTTTTAATTAATTAATTAATTTATATTTTTGGCTGCGTTGGGTCTTTGTCGCTGGTGCGGGCTTTCTCTAGTTGCATTGAGCGGGGGCTACTCTTCATTGCGGTGCGTGGGCTTCTCATTTTGGTGGCTTCTCTTGTTGCGGAGCACGGGCTCTAGGCACGTAGGCTTCAATAGTTGTGGCTCTCGGGCTTAGTTGCTCCGCAGCATGTGGGATCTTCCCAGACCAGGGCTTGAACCCGTGTCCCCTACATTGGCAGGCAGATTCTTAACCACTGCGCCACCAGGGAAGTCCCAGCAAATATATATCGAGTGCTTACTGTGAGTCAGTCACTGTTCTGGGCTCTTGAGGTACATCAGTGAACAAAGCAGATAGAAATCAGTGCTCTCCTGGAGCTAAACCCGTGTCCCCTACATTGGCAGGCAGATTCTTAACCACTGCGCCACCAGGGAAGTCCCAGCAAATATATATCGAGTGCTTACTGTGAGTCAGTCACTGTTCTGGGCTCTTGAGGTACATCAGTGAACAAAGCAGATAGAAATCAGTGCTCTCCTGGAGCTTATAGTCTAGGCAAGGCGTATGGATAATAAACAAGAGACATTATAAAAAAGTAAATGACATAGTATGTTGGAAGGTGATAAGTATGGTGGAAAAGAAAAAGTCAAGAGGGATCCAGAGTGATGGAAGAAGAGGGGAGTAGAGAGTGGCCAATTTGGCTTCATTGAGAAGTGACATTCAAGCAAAGCCTTGAAGAAGGGGAAGGTGACAGATGTGTGGCTATCTAAGGGAAAAGCATTTCAGCAGAGGAACAGCCAGTGCAGAAACCTTAAGGCAGGAGTGTGCTCGGCATGTTTGAAGAACCCAAGGAGGCCGCTGTGGCTGGGAGGAGAATAGTAGTAAGGTCGGAGATGCAAGGGGGAGCACAGATCATTTAGAGCCTTCTAGATCATGGCAAGGATTTGGGTTTTGCTATGGTCTGAATGTTTATGTCCCTTGCAAAATTCATACATTGAAATCCTAAACCTCATGTTGATGGTATTTGGAGGTGGGGTCTTTGGGAATTGCTTAGGTTCTGAGGGTGGAGCCTTTATCAATAATGGGATTAGTGCCCTTATAAAAGAGGCCTGAGAAAACTCTCTTATCCTTTCCACTGAGTGAGGCTATAGTGAGAAGAAGCTGTCTGTGAACCAGAAAGTGGGCCTTTACCAAACAACAAATTTGCCAGCACCTTGATCTTGGACTTCCCAGCCTCCAGAAGTTTAGAAATTAAATTCTACAATTCTGTTGTTTATAAGCTACTATCTAGCCTATTGTATCTTTGTTACAGCAACCGGAATGGACTAAGATGGGCTTTTACTCTTAATGACATGGGGAGTCACTGCAAGTTTTTAAGTAGAGGAGACACCTGCTCCAGCTGACATGTTTAAAGGCTCACTCAGACCCCTGTGTTGAGGTTAGACTTTAGGTAGGCAAGGATGGAAACAGGGAGAGAGATGACAGTGGCTCCCACCAGGTAGTAGCAGTGCAAGTGGTGACAGTGTTACATTTTGATACATAGTGAGTTAGAACCAACAGGATTTTCTGAGAGATCGGATGTGATGTATGACACAGGGAGATCAAGGATGACTCCAGAGTCTTAAGTCTGGGCAACTGGAAGGATGGAGTTGCCATCATCTGAGAGAGGGAAGGCTGCAGATAGAGCAGGTTTGGGGAAAATATGAGAAGTTTAGTTTTGATATTTATTAGTTATCTATTGCTACATAACAAAATACCCCCATATTTAGTGACTTAAGACAACCATTTATTAGCCCAGTTTCTGTGGGTCAGGAGTGGTTTAGCTGTGGTTCTGGTTCAGGGTTTCTCCTACGGTTCCAGTCAGGATGTCAATAGGGGCTTGAGGGCTTAACTTGAGGGCTTAACTGAAGCTTAACCACTTCCAAGATGGTACACTCACATGGCTGTTGGTAGGAGGCTTAGTTCCTGGCTACATGGGCCTCTCTGTAGCTGCCTGGGTGTTCTCACAACTTGGTAGCTGGCCTCTGCCAGAGCAAGGGATCCAAGAAAGAGAGAGAGAGAGAGAGAGAGAGAGCAACCAAGATGGAAGCCACAGTGCCTTTTTGTGACCTAGTCCCCAGAGTTACACACCATCACCTTCACTGCACTAAAACCAGCCCACATTGAAGGGCAGAGGAATTGGGCTCCACTTCTGAAGGAAAGCATATCACAGAGTTTGTGGACATGTTTTAAAATTGTCACAGGTGTATTAAGTTTGAGGTATCTACTAGGTATCTCAGTGGAGATGTCAAGTAGGCATTTAGTCCACAAACCATAAATGCTGGAGAGGGTGTGGAGAAAAAGGAACCCTCCTACATTGTTGGTGGGAATGTAAGCTGGTGCAGCCACTATGGAGAACAGTATGGAGGTTCCTCAAAAGACTAAAAATAGAGTTGCCATATGATCCAGCAATCCCACTCCTGGGCATATATATGTGGAGAAAACTCTAATTTGAAAAGATACATGCACACTAATGTTCATGGCAGCACTACTAACAATAGCCAAGAAGTGGGAGCAACCTAAATGTCCACTGACAGATGAATGGATAAAGAAGATGTGGTACATATATACAATGGAATACTACTCAGCTATAAGAAAGAATGAAATAATGCCACTTACAGCAACACAAATGGACCTAGAGATTATCATACTAAGTGAAGTAAGTCAGAAAGAGAAAGACAAATGCCATATGATATCACTTATATGTGGAATCTAAAATATGACACAAATGAACTTATCTACGAAACAGAAATAGACTCACAGACATAGAGAACAGACCTGTGGTTGCCAAGGGGGGTGTGTGGGGGAGGAATGGATTGGGAGTTTGGGATTAGTAGATGCAAGCTATTACCCAGAATGGATAAACAACAAGGTCCAACTGTATAGCACAGGGAACTATATTCAATATCCTGTAATAAACTATAATGAAAAAGATTATGAAAAACTATATATATAACTGAATCACCTCGCTGTACACCAGAAACTAACACAACATTGTAAATCAGCTATACTTCAATAAAATGATTTTGTAAAAATGTAGACATTTAAATACGCTAGTCTGGGGTTCGAGAGACAGGTCTGAGCTAGAGACATAAATCTGGGAGTCCAGAGCATACAGATGGCATACATATTGGGCCACTCCCTCTCTCAATGAGAATGCACGGCAGTAGCGCAGACAGGAGCTGTGCACTGGCTGACAAAATGGTTGTGGTCACCGAGTCCACATGTAGCTGAGTAATGGGAGTACCCAACTGGGATGCATCCAAGGGATGTAGCATCCAAGGGATGCAGCATCCCCATTACGGAGTGGGATCTGCTGTCAAATTTCCTTCTCCCACATCCCTGCCCAATACACTATCCTGTTACCCAGCTCTGGAAACTATCATCTTTCCAAGAGTGAGCTTCCGTCATTAAACACTCCCAATTCCCCAGGAGGCAGAGTGAGAAGCTGGAAAGAGCAGGTGCTTTGGACTCAGACGTGGATTTGAATCCGGGCTCCAGATTTGTTTCCCTGGGCAGTTTGTGACTTTACTTAACCACTTCTGAAAAATATCATACTTGGATAATAATGCCTTTATGATAGAATGGATGATAGGACACTCTGAAGGCTCAGCACATAGTAGGTGCTCAGTAAAAGTTAGTTTCTTTTTTTCTCAGACAGATTTGGAGTCTGGGACACTGGGGAATACATTTTATGTCTCATGATCAGGCTCCCAGGTGGAGGTAAGGAAGGGGCTGAAGCCACCACAGCCATCTCTGCTGCAGGATCAGCTTCACCATACCTTGGCATCTGGCCCAGGATGGGGCCCACGTGGTGGTCAGCAGCTGGAAGCAGCAGAATGTGGACTGGGCGGTGGCGGCGCTGCAGGGGGAGTGGTTGAACATGACGGGCACTGTGTGTCACGTGGGCCAGGCTGAGAAGCGGGAGTGGCTGTTGTCCATGCTGAGGGGCCAGGGATGGGGGTGATACGGGTGTAGAGATCAGAACACACAGACCCAGCCTAGGGAAGTCAAAACACTCCTCAACATAATTTTGGATATTTCCCAGTTCCAGACATATACCAACACCCCATCACATTAGCATGTGAGGTGCTCGATGTTGTTATAACAGCTTTACGGTGGGAAACAGACCTTAAGTGTCAGGGATGATTCTGAACCGAGCTCTGCCTCACTCCAAAACCCGCATTCTTAAGCAGGACTGTGGCTCTGCCACTGGCAGGTCCCTGCAGGGTACAGATGCCCGAAGCCTGGTGAAGCTGGGACAATGCCCATGACAGGGGCTGCTCTGTGGACCGGAGCAGGGGAAATGCCAGGCTGGGGAGCCCATCGTGGTCACTGTGGGAGTGGGCGCTCTTCTTGGGGGCTCACAGGGAAAAGGTTGTTTCTGAAGAGCCTTAAAGGACAGTGAGAATCAGCCAGCTATGTTTTCCAGAGAAGAGACACCAGGTACATGGGACTTAAAGAGTGAAGATTTGCAGAAGTGAGGGAGAGCTAAGAAGAGGCGTCTGCCTGGAAGTATAAAGGGTGAAAGGAGAGAGTCCAGCAGTGCTGGGAGCTCTAAATTGAGGTCAAGTGCAGGGTTCTAACTTAGGCACCGTCCAGTTTTCTCCCAGAGTGTCTTAGGGTGAGAGGAATCAAGGATGAGGCCACAGTGAAGCTGGCAGCAAACGGTCAGTGTTCCAGGACCCACTTGGATCAGCCAAGCCCTCCCATATGACCGTGGAGGGAGGGAGGAGGTTTCTGATCCACAGCTTCGTCTCTTCCTCACCCTCTGTGCTGCCTCTGTGTCCCACCAGGCCCTAGAGTGCTGGGGGCATCAAATTCCTGGTGTGAGTGCTGCAGTCAACCCCCTGGTGGGGAGCACCCTGGGGGCCGGTAAGCAGGTGGGGGACAAGGTGAGGCCCGGGGAGCATGGAGCTGTGAGGTTCTCTCCATCTCCCAAATCTACTCACACACCTGCACGTGTTCCCAGCTGCCCCCTGTTCCTTGGAACCACAGCCCCCGGTCCCAATGGGTAGAGCACACCTGGGTCAATCTGCCCAGGTGGCCGGTGATGCTGCAGACCTTCTCTACTTCAGCCTTCCTCTAAGCCCGAGATGTGACGGGACACACCCGCTCAGGGCCAGATCCTCTCTCCTGGCTCAGAAACCTGAGGCTGTTATAGTCTGGACTCACTGGCACCCATTCTGACCCCTCCAGTCTGGCTGTCCCAGGGACGCCTCACCGGTCCCCAGACATGGCTGAGAAAAGGGACGCTTGCCCGGCATCCCAGATGGAACGCACTAAGCACAGCAGGGGCTCCTGCTGCCTCGGCAGACTCCTGCCCCTGCTGTTCTGAGGGCACCATCCTGACCCCTTCCCCGATGCGGGCAGAGGTGGGTCCTGTGATCAGGGAGAGCCGTTCCCTCTTCCCTCCTTGTCGAGTCTCCCTCCGCTGACCACCCCTTCCTTTCTCTCCTTGCAGACCCTGCCCCACTTTCTCTCTTTGGTTCTCACATTCCCTGGCTTTCCCAGCCAAGTTCCTCTCCCTCCCTCCTTTGCCCAGCCTCAGGCTTTTCTAGGAAAGTCAGATGTCCGCATCTGCCCCTGAAGCAGCACCGTTGTTTAGCCTGTGCAAATTCTCACCTCTCCTCATTAAAGCAGGCACCAACACCCCAGCTTTCCTAATGTCCTTTCCTGATACTCTTTTCACTGACCTGGTTTTCTGGAGGCTGATGTGCCACGAGGAGGGTCTGGCGTGAATGACAGTGAGGGGTTCGTAAGCCAAGTGCTCCTGGTGGGCAAGCAGGTCCCTCAGACCCCTCCTCCGCACTCTGGGAGAAGAGCACCCACACCCCCAGCCCCTCCCCATGGGACTCCAGGGAGCGGAGGTGGCTGCTTCCCCACCCTGTTCTGACTGCAGATCCTTGACGTGAACGTGAGGTCCCGGCTGTGCTGCTGAGCGAGCTGCTGCCCCTCGTGGAGAAGAGTGGGGAGGGCAGGGAGGGCCCGTGGAGTTGGGGGGACTCTGCCTTGCTGTCCTCTACGCCAAGGGGACACTTGGGGAAGGAGCCCGCAGTGGAATATCCCAAGGAGAGGAGGTAGAAGGAGTGAGCTCTGGCTGCCAGGATCTGCCCCCCGCCATTCCTGAGCCACATCTGCAGGCTACTTTGTCCCGGGGGATGTGGCCAACACAGCCAAAGGGACTGTCTGGAAGGAATGTGGCCGGCAGATTCCAAACCCACAGAGGAGCCCCAATCACCCCTGACAGGCTGTGTCCTCTGAGAATGGCAGGGCAGATGCCAGGCCCAGGGCCTGGTAGTGTAACCCAGAGAGCCAAACCCCTCCAAAGAGGCCAGAGGAAGCCCCTTCAGTCCCTCCCCTGCACGCCTCTGGTAGCCAAGTTTTTCCCCCCCGCTTTGCTTTTCACCTCTTCTTGTCTGAATCAGAAACAGTTCTAGATTTGAAACTCAGGTGACTCTAAACGCATTTCCCTCCTATGGGAGTGGCTGTCCCTTGGGCTGCACCGACCTCACCCTGACGGCTGTCTCCAGGCTCCCAGCTCTGTCCTCCAGAGATCCAGCTACTGATTGGCCCTGCCCCCGTGACTGGTTCCAGGGAGTCCTGGGCTTTCCCAGCAGGGGAGGCTGTGTCAGCACCCTCTCAGGCCCAACATCCCCAAAGATTTTACGTCTCCCCAGAGACCCTGGCCCCATCCCCAATTTCCCTTCTTCTCCTATTATAGCTCAGCTCTGTCTCCTTGTCAGAAGCCCATTTTCTGGGAGCATCTGCTTCTCATTTGTGCTCACCTTTTACCTCATCACACCTGTCTGTCTCCTCACAGGGGAGGCTCTGCGGTGCTCATTGCCACTGCTGCTGTCTATGTACCGCCAAACAGTGAGTGGGGAGCTTTGGAAGGGGGCAGTGGAACGGATGCCAGGGTGTCGGGGAAGTGAATATTGATCCTGTGTGATAAAAATATCCAAGTGCACAACACTGAACATCTCTCTGGTCCACACTTAAAATCACACTCATTGCCTTTATCTCATTCAAACCCCACACCCCCAGGGCTGCCGTGGATGGTTGTACAGGTTGTTCACTGTGCAAAGGCACCAGGTCCAGGGACAGGGACAAGTGGGAGCTGAAATCCAGTCTATGTTCTGCTCGCCAAGCCACGCACCCTGGAGAGGTACTCTATTCTCCTGAAGAAAGGGGGTGTCTTGAGCAGGTATTCACCAAGTCTGGCACCAGAGGGGCTGTATGGGCTCAAAGGAGAGTTCTTTTAAAAACTCACACCAGGGGGGCAGTATAGACATGGCATTCCTGTGACTATCAACAGGCAGCACTTATAAACCACATAGCAGATGAGGAAATTAAGACCTAGAGATCTTAAGTGACTTGCCCAAGGTCGACCAGGTCATAGTACAGCAGGGGTCTGGCCTTGGGCCTCTTCAGTCCCATTCCCTGACCTCGCACCTAAGCTTTTCTCTCTGGGTCGAGAATAGACCAACATAGCCTCTGCCTTCCTGACTTTTCTTTAAGCCCAGGCTGCATCCTGCTCCTGCTTCAGTTTTGTTCCTTGGTAATTCCCAGGCGTGGAGTGGGAGGAGCGTCTGAGTTG
Organism: Physeter macrocephalus; assembly: GCF_002837175.3. Classification (NCBI taxonomy): domain Eukaryota; kingdom Metazoa; phylum Chordata; class Mammalia; order Artiodactyla; family Physeteridae; genus Physeter; species Physeter macrocephalus. The sequence continues at coordinate 107,809,870 of NC_041224.1, read as the reverse complement.
GGTCTAAGAGAGAGCAGGTTTATCCTCCACAGCCCTGGAGGTCCAGCAAGAGCTCCTCCCCTCACTGGCAGTGTACTTTTATTGTTTCTTTTTCCTTCTTAGATGCTGGACCAGTGCCACCAGCAAACTGCCCTACTGGGACTTACCAAGTCCTTGGCTGTGGAGCTGTCCCCACAGGGCATCCGGGTGTATGGTGTGTCTCCAGGACTTGTCAAGACTGACTTCAGCTGAGTGGTGAGGTTTCAGCAGCTGCCAGCAGTTCCCACGCCAACCACCCTGTGCTTTTCCCGGCTGGGCAAGCCGCTCGGGGCTCTGAGAACAGCAGCCTCTCTCTTCTCTGTAGCAGAATCACGGCTCTGGCTTCTGTGAGAAGATCCAGTGGATTCCCCAGCCCCAGCCCTAAGCAGGGTCATCTTCACCAAAAGGCACACATCTGCCAAGAGCAGCCACTCTTTTGCCCTTCACAATCCTATCTAGCACTGACTCTCTGAATATTTTCAGTTTGAATATAATCTGGCTGCGCAAAACTCTTTTAAAAATCTCTGTGGATCGCAGAGGTAGGTGGGGTCCCCAGAGGAGACAGGACTCTGATTGCATCCTGGCTTATCAGAAATTCCTCTCACCGAGTCTGGGGTTGCACAGCCTGGGAGCCGGGAGCTGGAGGACAGGAGGAGCCTGGGAGGTGGGAAACAGGGATGGAGGTATGCTGGGCCTTCCAGCCAGGCCAGCAGGGAGACAGAGGTCAGAGTTCATTAGCACATGCACCGAGACTGCAGTTCTGTCCCCCTTCCACGCAGGGCAGGGCAGCCAGAGGACTGTGGGGACTCTGTCCTTCCTGTGCTCTCCAGACGCCAGCTACATCAGTGCAGAGAACTTTGTGGTGGCCGGCTTTTCCCTGAGGCTCTGATATCCACCACCAGGACCAGAGGCTGTTGCTCTGGGTTTGGATATTGAATTTCACCCTGGGAACCAGATGGTGATTGGCTAGGAGAATGAAGGCCAGGCCTCTAGGAGGTGTTGTTAAGTGAATTCTAAGACAAATCTAGTGTAGGGTATGGAGGTGGGGAGACAGAGTTTCTGCTGAGCAGTTGCTGAGCTGAAGTCTTGATTTTTTTTTTTTTTTTTTTTTACTGGCAATGAACTTGTTTTGAAACTCTTAACCTCAGCTTCCTTGTGAAGCTGGCAAGTATGAGCAGCTGCTTTGCCTGCAAATGCTATCCCTGCATCAGTGATCAATTTCCTCACCACTTCCCCCTTCCTCAGGAGATCCTTCCTCCACGTATGTCACCAGCCCTCAACTGAAACCGTGTAACTCTGATTGGGACTCGAACCCACATGCCAGGACTCAAACCTGGCCACAACCCTGCTTAGGACTCGAACCCACGGTCTTTTAATTAGAATCACTCGCCTGGTGTCTAGACTTACTGAGGCTCAGGTTCTTTGTGTCTCAGCACAGAAAGAATTCAGTGAGAGACAAAGTGATAGGTAAGAAGTGGATTTATTTAGACAGAAACACACTCCACAGACAAGAGTGTGGGCCATCTCAGAAGGTGAGAAAGGCAGCAGGGTATAGGGTTGTCAGTTTTTATAGGGGTGGGTAATTTCATATGCTAATGAGTGGGAGGAGTATTCTAGCTATTTCGGGAAGGGGTGGCTATTTCGGGAAGGGGTGGCGATTTCCAGGAATTGGGCCACCACCCACTTTTTGATCCTTATGGTCAGCTCTGGAACTGTCATGGCACCTGTGGGTGTGTCATTTAGCTTGCTGATGTATTATGATGAGCATATACTGAGGCCCAAGGTCTAGTGGAAGTCTGCCACCGTCCACCATCTTGGACTCATTTGGTTCTAATCAGTTTATGTCATGTCCTCGGGCTATGTCATTCTTTTAAAAGTTGTGCCCTGCCCCCTTCCCTCCTGTTTCACATGCATCCTGAGACGCCGGAAAAAAGTCTTTGCCTGGGGAGTTAGGGAGGTGGTAATTAAATGTCTTGCCCAGTCGCCCAGGAGCACACCCAAGAGCCTGTCCCTCACAAGGTTAGTGGCTCCAAGAGGGATTCATCTCCTCTTAGATGTCTCCCTCCCCACCTCCCTGCCTGGGAGCCATGGAAATAACCTGGATGAGGAATGGACGATCTGCTAAGAGTCCCTCCTCTGCCACCGTCTTTACCTTTTCTGGTCCTCATTTTTCTCAGCTATTAAATAACGGGTTGCATTAATGCCCCCACCCCTGCCCCCCTCTATTTTTCTGTGAGACTCCCTCTGTTTCCTGACCCTCTAGCTTCTGGGTCCCAGTGGTCTCAGTGGTTCCAGCTCCCCTCAAAATGTGCCACTCTGAGCCTTGTCACCACCGCAAGGTTATGGCCTCTATCATAAACATGTTCCTATCAGGGAGCAAAGGAAGCTGGAGAAATCTGGGTCCCTCAAGGGGCGGTTGCTCAGACAGACCCCCAGCTTCACCCCACACAGGGTGTGCCCTTCCAGTCCAGTGGCTGTTACACTCCATTCCTCACCCACATCCTCCTCAGAATTCACACCACCTTCATCAACACCGAGCCGTGATCCTTCCCTCACATGCCTCCATGGCTGGCCCAGGCCCCCAGTTTCCCCCAATGGCTTTTGAAAACTGCCACCACTCTTTCCTTACAGCTTCACTTTTATTCACTCTGAGCAAGGACCTTGCTGCACACTTCACAGAGAGAACAATGGCAGTAATGAAACAGGAGGGAAGGGGGCAGGGCACAACCTTTAAGAGAATGACGTAGCTATAGGTCATGACAAAGACTAGTTAGAACCAACTAGGTCCAAGATGGCGGAAGATTTGACTTCCAGTGGACCTTGAGCCTCATTATACACTCATTGTACTACATTAGCATATGCTAAATGACACACCCACCAGCACCATGACAGTTCCAAGGCTGACCAACAAAGATAAAAAAGTGGGGGACTTCCCTGGTGACGCAGTGGTTAAGAATCCGCCTGCCGGTGCAGGGGACATGGGTTCGATCCCTGGTCCGGGAAGATCCCACATGCCGCGGAGCAACTAAGCCCGCGTGCCACAACTACTGAAGCCCACGCGCCTAGAGCCCGTGCTCCACAACAAGAGAAACCACCGCAATGAGAAGCCCATGCACCGCAAAGAAGAGTAGCCCCCACTTGCCACAACTAGAGAAAGCCTGTGCGTAGCAACAAAGATCCAACACAGCCAAAAATAAATAAATAAATAAATAAATATTGTTTAAAAAGTGGGCAGTGGCCCAATTCCTGGGAATCTCTGCCCCTTCCCCAAAATAGTTGGAATAATCCTCCCACTCATTAGCCTATGAAATTACGCAGCCCATAAAAACTAACCATGCCATATTTTGGGCCTCTCACCTTCTGAGATGGCCCTCACTCTTGTCTGTGGAGTGTTTCTCTCTAAATAAATCCACTTCTTACCTATTACTTTGTCTCTCGCTGACTTCTTTATGCGACGAGATATCAAGAACCTGAGTTTTATTAAGTCCTGAGAGGCGCAAGAGGGAGGGGATAAGGGGATATATGTATATGTATAACTGATTCACTTTGTTATACAGCAGAAACTAACACAACATTGTAAAGCAATTATACTCCAATAAAGATGTTTAAAAAGAAAATAAAGTCCTGAGACCAGGAATGTGATTTCAATGAAAAGACCGTGGGTTCAAGTCCCAATCTGAGTTGCATGGTTTCAACAAGATGGCACTCATCACCTTTCCCCACTCTGGTCTAAAACTTATTTGCATTGCTTCTATTCCTCCCCAAAAGCCCACACATCAGTGAAGGAGGTGCGTGTGTCTTCCGTCTCCAGGAAACTCCTTCCTTACCCACTTGGGATCTCATTCACTCCCACCCCTCTAGGCACCTCATTCCTTGAAATTTCTTCTCTCTTATCTGCAGCTTCAACCTCTCAGAGGTTTAAAGACAAAACAAAATCATCCAACAAACAAAACTCGTTATCTCTGATTATCCTGGAGCCATTATATTATTTCACTCCTTCCTGTAATAGTTCCTTGCTCCTGTGCCCTCTGCAGGGGTTTTCTCATCATCAGTGCACATGCTAAAGTTTTCTTTTCCTGCCTTTTGGGGTGTTTAGGAATTTAACATGCAGATCCTTGCTGCTCTCCACATACTCAGATACTCAGCAGGGTCTTCAAGGGTTCTTCCACAGTCACAGAAGTAAGACTCTAAGTCTGTTGCTATTTTATTTTTTGTTTTTTTTTTCTTTTCTGTCTCAGAAATTGTTCTTTTCTGCACTAAGTCTACAGTGTCCCGCCTATGGGTTTCACGGCCTGCCCGATCACCTATTCTGTCATTTGAGTCCCGCGTCAAGGAAATTTTCCTTAGGTATCTGGGGATTGGGGTGTGGGGGGAGATACCTGCCATGGATCTCCTTTCTGGTTCTGGAAACAAGTTAGTGTCCATAAGTGTCACCTTCCAGACAGGCTTCCGGGACACACTCATGACATTTCTCAAGAGAGTTTAAAGTGCGCTACCCACTTGGACCGTTCACAGCAGAACTGGGGAAGGTCTCTCGGCCTGACATTTTGGGGCCTTAGTTGTCCATCTGGGGCTCCAACCAGGCAAAGTAGTTTCCCCAGCTCTCCCCTGGTGGGTATCCCAAGGCTCATGAAGGGGCAATCTGTATCCCACAGCCCCAGCCAGGAAGCATTTGGCCACCATGGTAAGGAGCCATGCCTGGACCTGGAAGTGGAAAACCTCACACCCATTGTGGGAGCAAGGGAATTTACAATATTGGAATCCCTTCAGTAGGGCCTCCAAAATATGGATTGGGATTTCCAAGCTATCTCTATGTGTATATGTAGAAGAAGGGTCATAACAAGAGTTACAAATCACTGTTTCTTTTTATTATTTTTTAAATTAATTTATTTATTTTTGGCTGTGTTGGGTCTTCGTTTCTGTGCGAGGGCTTTCTCCAGTTGCGGCAAGCGGGGTCCACTCTTCATTGCAGCGCGCGGACCTCTCACTGTCACAGCCTCTCCCGTTGTGGAGCGCAGGCTCCAGACACGCAGGCTCAGTAGTTGTGGCTCACGGGCTTAGTTGCTCCGCGGCATGTGGGATCCTCCCAGACCAGGGCTTGAACCCATGTCCCCTGCATTGGCAGGCGGATTCTTAACCACTGCACCACCAGGGAAGCACAAATCACTATTTCTTAGGCTCCACCCCATCAGCTCCCAAGGAGCTCCATTGGCTTCACAGACTTTTGCAGGAAGGACCTTTCTCTACACATTCTTGCTTCTGCTCATAAAAGAGGACACTTTGTAGAACTCAGCCCTTTCAAAAGTGTTGGTGAGGAAACACACACCCTTCGCTGTGCTGCCTTATTCACTTCTCCCTATAGGCTGAGGAGTAGATAAACTGATTGGTCCACATTACCGGTGGGGGCTTACAAAGGCAAGGCAGTGTCCCCTGTCTCTTCCCCTTGGACCACCTGCACTTAAGTGGGCTCAAGTGACCTTTCTAGTCTCTAGTGAACAAGGCTTGCCATGTCTCTGTTCTGGGTTGAAGACGTTTGACCTGAAACTTGCTGGGCACATCAGGTCAGCTCTACTCTGCCAGTTACCTTCCATTTAAAGATGGGGTGATGGAATGCCTTGTTCTCTAGCTTAGCATTAACAGTATGAAGGTGACCCTGACTGTGATTCCATCTGTCCCCTTCGGTGTAAGAGAGGACTGTGATCAATTGTTTATACATTTTAACTAAGGTCTGGAATACTTATATTTCAGTTTGGGAGAAAGTGATAAATAATAACTGTGAGTCCATGGGGGCAGATTAGCTCAAGCCAGTGTGTAAATCATAGTTTATGAGCTATTTTACAAAACCCTAAGATGTACTTATGGATTATCTTAAAACAAAATATCTCATTTGTACCTAAGTGGTGTATACAATTTTGTATAGCTCAATTTCTGACAGTTCTGTTCTGCTGGGGATTTTACTGTAATTGTTGAGGTGGGAGCAGGTTAGGAATAGGGTTTGTGACATGGGTTGGCTGTCATCAGTGCTGATACTGATCCCATAGATGTCTGCACATCTTGTTCTTTTGTCCTTGATATCCCTCAGACCGTCCTTTCCTTCTAGAAAGAGGCACATATGTGCCTCAAATAACTGATGTACAGTTAAAATACATATTGTAATTGATCTGTATATTCCTGACTTGCCATCTCTATCACTATCTTTTATACTTACCTAGATGTACATATTGTTATCCACCATCTATCATACCTAAATTATCTATTTATCTGTCTAGATAACTGGCAACTTCCTGTGGTTCAACTAAATATCTGTCCCTTCATCCATCCTGCAATCTGTTCAGGTAAGGACCCGTTCTCCTTAGGACCCACCTGCTCCAAACAGTTAGCTCATCCCCTCGTAAAAGGGATTATGGAGGTGAGTGGTGAAGGCCACCTGAGTTGAGCTCCAGGGCAGCCCCACCTGCCCATTTTTCACCTACCCTGCCAAGCATGTGTCTGGCATTGAGGATGACAAGTGCTGGACCAGGAGTGCCCAGACAAGCAGGGAGGGGCTTCACAGGCTGGATGGCCCTGGGAAGAGGAAGCGAGGGTGTGTGTGAAAGGAAGAGGGGTGGGTAGGACCATCTCCAAACCTCAGTTCTGTTCCTGAGTGGTTTCCCCTCTGGATCTAGGTCCTTATCAGAGGCTGTTTTTGCTTCCATCTCTTCTGCTTTTGGCTATTCCTGGGCGCAAGCAGCAGTCAGTCAAGCAAACGAGAGCCACCATCTCTTCCCCCCACAGAATAGCCCAGGTCTTCCTTTCCCCTGGTGACAAGTCAGGCTGCCCTGGGGCTCCCACCAGGTAAGCACTGGAAACACTGTGGTTGCATTTGGGGTGGGGATACCTCAGTTTTAAGGCCTTCTCCTATCCTTCTTGCTAGACGTGAGGTCAAAGTTTCCATTATGATTTTGAGTCAGAGGTAAAAGACTAGCCCAAGGGATGCCAAATTGGCCAAAAGGCAAAGCCGGTTCAAAAGCCCCAAATTTAAGGAATGCATTTCGCTCAGCTTTACTAGCACAACGTTAAAAATTGTAGCCAAGTTTTATATATAGTCAGATGGAGATATAGACTTTTTAAAAATTTAGGTACTGTGACATTTCTAAATTTTTTCAATAGGAGTAAACTCAAAAAAGGTCTTTAGGTGAGATGCTTGGTTAAATATAAGGCTGTTTATGATGAACTTAATGCACCATTCAGGGCTGGAATTGGATATTTAACAGAAGTCACATTTTCTTAAGCAAAATAGAGACATGTGGCTTGAAAAATGTATGCTTATTTGTGGGAAAAATGGAACAAACACTTGAAAGTGGGACTTTTCTGGAAAATCTGGGTCATAGAGTTGTGTATTATTTTAGAGGATCCATGCGCCATCAGCAGAACCCAAACCGTTTAATAAGATTTTAGCATTTTTGTTCTGTGCTGGACAATCTTGGGCACCTCAGTTGCTCTGGGCTCAGGTGCAACCGAGGGTGGTTTGGTTGCAGAGGCAGAAGGAATGGACATTCTTTACCAGCTACTGGAAATGTAAATCTAATATAAGTTATTATGTAATCGATGATATATCATTTTCAGTTGGTAGTGTTTTTTTTGTTTTTTTTTTTTTGTGGTATCCGGGCCTTCCTCTGCTGTGGCCTCTCCCGTTGCGGAGCACAGGCTCCGGACGCGCAGGCTCAGCGGCCATGGCTCACGGGCCCAGCCGCTCCGCGGCACGTGGGATCCTCCCATACCGGGGCACGAGCCCGGTTCCCCTGCATCGGCAGGCGGACGCGCAACCACTGCGCCACCAGGGAAGGTTCCCCTGCATCGGCAGGCGGACGCGCAACCACTGCGCCACCAGGGAAGCCCACAGTTGGTAGTGTTTTTGAATCAAATATCTGTAAATGCCAAGAGTAAAACAACTCTTCAACATCTGTAATTATTGCTGTATTCATTAAGGCTTGGATTCATATTAATTCACTGACTCTTTCACCAGTTTCTACTGAGAACCAAGTAAGTGCCAAGTATGCCATGGGGTTTGGGGGTATGGGAAACAAAGTGGTCCCTGGCCTCAGGATGCACCCAACCAGGTACGTAGACAGGTATATTGACACATCGGAACATGATAAGTGCTGTAACTGAGGAATGAGCTGGGTTTGTGGCCATATGGACGATAAGCACATCAAGGAGTATCACCTCCTAGTCTAGGTGGGATAAGAGGAGATGGAGGAGTTAAGCTAGGGAAACAAGAAGGAGAATGACATTCCTGACAGAGGAAACGGCATGTGTAAAATCGCCAGACATTTAGGGAACTTGGTTTGGTATTCCTGGGGCTCAGACACAAAGAAGAAGGAGCAGTGGGAAAAGAGGATGGAAATAAGAGCAGAAGCCAGAGTCAGAAATCCCTCAATGCCAAGGCGAAGAAACTGGACCCAGTCTTGAAGACAACAGAGGGACAATAGAGGGAGCTTTCTTAGCCAACACTTTGTGTCTCCCAGCTTTATGCAAGGAACTCAGACTAAGTTCCTGGCCATGTTCAGGCCTGAGGCATGATCTTCTGTCCCAGACAGTTGTTGAAACTCCAGACTCTGCTTCGAGTCTCTCCATTCACTCATCACTGAGTATCTCCTTTGTGCCTTGCATCACACTGAGTGATGCTGACACAAGATTGAATAAGAAAAGTGAATTGATTAATGTAGTATTCTGCTTTAACAGATAAAATCCAAAATTGTAGTGGCTTAATACAGGGGTCAGAAACTACCACCCACAGTTATCAGACTGCTATCTGTTTTTGTAAAAAAAAAAAGAAGTTTTATTGGAATATAGATGTGTCATTCATTTATGTGTCACCTATGGCTGCTTTCACACTAAGATGGCAGAGATGAGTAGTTGCAATAGAGACCATACAGGTTTCAAAGCCTAAATATTTACTATCTGGCCCTTTACAGAAAAAGTTGCTGACCCTTGACTTAACATAGTAGAAGTTTATTTCTTTTTTATGTAAAGTCCAGTTGGAAGCAGAGAGTTCTGCTCCACAGAACTGAGGCTGATGGAGGCTCTGCCATCTTCAACACATGATTTCCAAGCTAACCCTAACACCAACATCTGGGAAGCCAAGAGGGGAGAGAGAGCGTGCAAAGGTTTTATGGGCCAGGCCTGGAAATGTCAAACAACACTTCTATCCACATTCCGTTAGCCAGAACTCAGTCACATGGTCCCATCTAAACACAAGGGAGTCTAGGAAAAGTTGGAGCTGGCTGAGAAGTAACCTTCTAGTGATAGCTCTACTGAAAGGGGAATCAGGGTCTTTGGTGGAAAGCCATCTATCTCCCACAATATGCCCCCTGCTTAGAAAGCTTGTGCTTGCAGTAGGATCACCACATGTGCACAAATAACCAGGGTGTAGTCTTTTAAGAGGCTTAAACCTTGATGACTTTATCAGTATCCCAGTAATGATGGAGCTTAACAGGATACATCACGATAAAATAGGTGACAATAGTACAAAGACTAGGCATAGTCCCTCTTCTTTTTACTGTCTAATAGAGTGGAAACATCAAATGTACACCTAATGAAAATAAATATAAATATTTATTAAGCATCTGCCATATGCTGTACTAGACCTTTTGAATACATGATCTCTTTAAACATGTGCCATGGCCAGAGGAAGCCAAGACCAGGTTCATCTGTGCTGGCCATGTGAGTGTTCTCCCGCCTCTGTCTCTCCTCCCTCCTGCTCATTTTAATTCTGGAGGAGTAGAGGCAGCCTTGTAAGAGGGAAAGGAGAAGCCCTGGATGGGGAAAGAGAGAGAAGAGGACCACACTTCCTCCTCTGATAAATGCTTCCAGGATAAAGCCAACACCCAAGCTGGAGAGGGAAGAAGCTTTCACTTAGAAGGGATTCCAGAATTGTTATTACCATATTGGACTGGACCACTAATCACTAACATGAGACTATTCTTCTGACCGAAGGGGAACAGAGGGCTTTTACCATCTAAGAGGAATTTCATCCAGAGGCAGGGCAGGGCATTGGAATAGGGAATGGGGTGAGGGAACAACAAAGGTGATTTTCTGATTTCATCCTGCTCGTTCACCTTGCCAATAACATTTACAAATACTGGGATCCATGGAGTTAGCTTAAGCAAAAAATGACTTTATTAAAAGGTTATGGGCTTCCCTGGTGGTGCAGTGGTTGCGCGTCCGCCTGCCGATGCAGGGGAACCGGGTTCGCGCCCCGGTCTGGGAGGATCCCACATGCCGCGGAGCGGCTGGGCCCGTGGGCCATGGCCGCTGGGCCTGCGCGTCCGGAGCCTGTGCTCCGCAACGGGAGAGACCACAGCAGAGGGAGGCCTGCATACCACCAAAAAAAAAAAAAAAAAGGTTATTAAGGAGCTCCTAGAACCTTGGAAGACTGGAGAACCAGGCTAGAGGCTAAAGCTCCAGGTACATTGCCCACACCAAAACACAACACTGGCTTGACTGTTGTCACCACGGAACCCAAATGTTCCAGGTTGCTCTGGCCTGAATACCAGGGACTTGACATCACTGCAGTTACCACCGATGCCACATCAGTGCTGTGCCTCTGTCAGGAACCCAACCTTGAGACCACCACAGCCTCCGAAAGCCAGCTGGCTCTGAAGCCACAGTTGCAGCAGAATGAGGAACTTATTTCATTTCCTTCTAAATCAGTCTTAGGTGAGGCCCTCTGATTGGTGGCACCAGAGCCTGTGTCTTACTGCAGAGGAGGTGGGGAGAGTCCTTTTTGGCTAGAGAGACTATGGATGGGGAATCGTTAGTCAAAATCTTCAGATATTAGAACTGTCTTCAAAAGGTGCCAGGCAGCCATAAAACATTCTATGTCCAAGTTCAACAAAAGTTTAAAAAATATGTGTATAATCTAGGAAATGTTGGAGACAGTTTTCATAATACAAAGATGGTAGTTCTAAACTCAACAAGAAGTGACCTTGGGCTAGTCATTGAACTTCTTTGTGCTTAATTCTTTTAATCTGTCAAATGAGAGACTGGGCTAAGTAATTCTAAGCTCCTGTCCACAGAAAGAAACAGAGATGTATTTGCAAAACCACTTTCAAGTCAATCAGAACTTGAGGACAAGTTTTGAGCTTGAGGAGGTGCCATGGGGGCAGATGCGGAAAGGGGGACAACTTCTATTAAAGAGCAGTCTAGTCTCAGACTATCTCCAGGATACTCACTGAATTCTGACTTGCATTTTGGGGCGGCACTCGGTTTGCCCAGGGCGCACCTCTGCTGCACTGCCTCTTCCGTTCACTGCTGGTGAAGATAGGTAATGGTGGCTGATAACTGAAAACAGGAGCAAACTGAGGCTTGTGGGCTTGGTCTGCTTCTGATCCAGCCCTGCTCCACCTTCCAGTTTCCCTCACCCTCTCCCACTTCCCAGAAGACCTTTGTTCCTTCAGGTAATTTTAGCTGTTGAGTGCTTGAAACTCAGACTTATATGGCATGGTCACCTTCGAAGATTATCTTCAAGTCCCACAGCAGAATTCTTCAGAAGTGGGGCATGTTTCCATAAATGCCAGCGATATCCCAGAAAAGCAGAGGTTTTGCTTTTGTTTGTTTTTTTAAAATAAAATCATCCTGCACTTTTTTTGTCTCTAACGCAGTTCCCTTGGTGACACCCATTGGTTTGAGTCTCTGGACAGGAGGGAGCAAGCCCATCTTTCCTGGATGGATATAGCAAATGAGTTTCTAAAATGAGGTCCTCATCGCTCGTGTACCTTCAATTTCAAACTTTAACTATGCATCTAGAGAAGAAAGTGCAATCGTTGTATGATGGCAAGACACAAATGACTAAGACTATGGTTAGGAGGATATTTAATGTTCTGATTAAGGATAAAATGTCAAATTAATTTCTCCCATCAAATCAGTTATCTACCCGTTGTGGAAAGCAGCAGAAAAGTAATGACAGGATATGTAGAAGCCTCTTAGGAAGGTGGAAGTGTATTTAAAAATGAGTGAATTTTAATAACTTAGTGGCAAGTGAGGAACTTAGAATTCTAAGTACATGGAGATGAATTTAGCAAGCTGTTTTCCTCGATGGAAATAACTGTAGTTATTTATGTTCAAAATGCTTTGAAGGGGTGGAAATGCAGCAATACCATCTAACATCATGCCCAGTGGAAAGTCATGGGAACTGGAAATCCAGTGTTATATAATTAATTGGGCTCAAATTGTTTCTACTTTTTCTGGGCTTCAAATGAGAGGATCTTTGATACGAAAGGGGAGCTTAGTGGATTTGAGATTTGCAAAGAATGAACAAACGTATGTGTTAGGAGCATCAGGAAATGCAAGGTAAATAGGAGCATTAGGGGCTGGTACCCCCTCTGAAGTCATACTTTTTTTTGAAAGAATTTATCAGATAACTCTAACAAATGAAAAGAGATATGTCATTGCCAATGTCCTCAAGAAGATCACTACAACAAATATAGTTCCTGGTTTCATAATCTCCTGTCTGATCATTGAAGAAGGGCCAGATCTGAAGCCTAGACATAGAAAAGACCTGTAATTTCTAAAGGCATTTGTCAAACAACTCTGGTAGAGAGATGAAATAAGGAAAATAGGTCCCTCCAGACGCATAAAAATGGCCTCTGTGCGCCCAAAGGCTTCTATTACTCAGCTCCTAATGGCCAGGGCCACTGACATGCCATCTACAGTCTTAGCCCAACCATTGATTCTATATCAGTTGCCACTGAGGTAAGTACAGCATTAGTGATCTCAGTCCTAACTCATCCTCCTCGGCCCAGCCTTGACCACTCCCTTTTACTTCCCACATCTCTATCCCTGTCGGTCCACATGAACATGGGTCCAGCTCTCCCACCACCCTCCTCCCTTTCAGTCTGGCACAACCTGTCAGCCAGGGCCTCTGTTGGTTCCCAGGCCTAGACTCCAAACAATCACTGGTCCAGGATCTAGGTGAGGGCTCAGCCTAAACCCCAGACAGGTAGAGATCCTGCTGCTTGTGGATGGATATCTTAAGTCACAATATCTGCCCCAGGGGATCCCTGGTCCTCAAACAACCAGGAGAATCTCCCTCTCCCTTTCCCCAGCTGCTGTTGTGAACCATGTTGTAACTCACACCATTTGCCGTGTTCTTCTTACACTTGACTTCACACTCTGAGCTGAACTTCCGGAGCCCTCTTTGGCGGGGGCGGGGCTCCTCATATCAAGAACTTACTGCTGTTGTCTTTTAATTGCTTCTGACTTATTCTGCAGGTTATATGAAAAATTCCTCAGGCTGTAGAGAAGTGAGATCTGTGACAGATTCCACCTGCTCTGTGTTTAGCTGCAGTTGCTACCACCTTCACCAAAGGAGGAATCCATAAATCCTTGGCTCTGTTTGAAAATGGACAAAATGGTCCAGCTGCCATGTCATCCCTGATTCAGCCAAACAGGTGTCAACTGGTCTTCATTAAAACAAGGCCTCCTTTTTTGACAATTGTCATTGTTCGTGGTTTCTTTACATTTAAAAAAAAAAACAGCAACTGTTCACCCCCTCCTTATCCATAATTACAATATTCAGAATTGAAAAGGAGTGAAAAAAGTAAGGAAATAATTCAAGAGAAGTTGTTAAATTTGGAGATCTGATTTCCAAATAAAAGGGGTTTCCAAAGGTGAAAAAAAAACAAACAAAAGGATAAAATCAATACTCAGAGAAAACATTATATTTGAAAAAAAATTACAGTGAGTACTTCCAAAGCTCCAGGAAAAATCAATAACAAAAGTAACATAATGACATAGTTTCATAAAAAATTAAAACTATGAAGGAAAAAAAGAGAATTCTGCAAGTTTCCAAGTAGAAAAAGTAGGTCATTTTCAAAGAGCAAAATATCAAACTAGCTTTGGCTTTTTCCCCTGCAAGGAGAAATGCCTAATGACACGGTGATGACATCTTCTATGGAAGGGATAAGCTGCAACTCTAGAATAATGGGCCACATCAAGCCATTTGTATAGGGAAGCAACAGAGAGACATTCTCAGATCAGCCCAATTTCAAAAGAAATGTGACAGCCAGGGGCCTCGTTTGAAAAGTGCTCAAAGCCACAATGTATGCTATGCAAGGCTAAAATTAGTGGTAGAAATTTTGAATGGCTAATGGCTAAAAAATGAACCCGTGATAATTATTGATAGCAACTATTGTTAAAGAAGTAAGGATAACTCTGGAAGGGTTATTTATGACACCAGCTTAATTATTTGAAGAAAAGTAAGACACAGAAAGCATAAAAGAAACATGAAAGAGAAAAAAGTGAGAAATATCATATTTAATTATGAATGGGAAATTAGCGTAGGGAACAAGAAGCACAGACAAAAAGAATAGTAGCCTTTTTCTTCCATGAAGGGGAGTGGAACAGGCTTTTGATTTGGGAAAGAGATCATTAGAATGCTTATAGAATGGTTTACAATATTCATGTATGTCTTTAAAATAGGGCTTTTTTTTGTCTTCCAAAACTTTTTCAAAGATAAAGGGGGTAATATAGCTCATATAAGCAAACAGACTGATCCTAAACATTGAAAGAATGAAAACCAAATGTACCAAATACCAGATTTAATATAAATCATCTAAACCTATTGTTAAAAGCCAGTTTCTGCCTAAATCAATAAGCAAGATTAATACTCCAAAACGTTAAAGTTAGAAAGTTGGTCCAAGATAGGTCATTTAAAAACAGTAAAAACAAATTAAAACAGAAAAAAGAAATTAAAATTGATAAAAATTAATATCAGATAATAGAGTTGGAAACAAAATTGATTAAGCATAGTATAAAGTTTCAATAATAAAAACACCAATATTCAACAAATGGAACCATGAAACAATAAACGGTAGGAATATAAGATATTTTCCATTGCTATATTTTCTTTCATCTTACAGAGAACTAAACCAAGCCCAATAAAAGACTATTTTTCACTCTCACTGATCTATCGTAGACCTTTTTTGTGATTCTATGGACAGAAGAAGATGTATATTCTTGGCTATTAATATTTCTGCAAACTTGTATGCTAACTTAATACTATTGTGGGATCAAGCGGCAGACATACATAAAACCTACAACTGGGTGACATTGACCAGAGAGGGTTAATCTTGATATAAATTATTAAAACATCATTGGATAATGTTCACTAGGTCTTTGGTGAACTTTTGAGCATTTCCACGAACTCTGGTTCATTTAGTGTAATGGTGAATGTGAATATTAAGGCTGGAAATAGATCTTTCTTATACATCATTATATAGGTAGTAATTTTCTCATTTGGATTAATATTAAGGTAACTGGAAAAACAATATCACTCACTTATAGCTTTTTTTTTGTTGTACAAGAGAATAATATATCCTCAAAGGAACCACCCCCTTCCATTTACAGAGACTACCAGAGAATAGGGATTCTGTGAAAGAATTTGACCCTGCACCTCAAATAAATAAAAGCTCTAATGTGGAAAGGTACGTGCCCTGAAACCCTTCATTTGTCAAGCCCTGGAGCAAGTGCTGAAAGAAGGTGTGTGAGCACAGGGGACTGTCCAGGGCTCTGTATATCAAAAGGCCAGGTCTCCCCTGGGGAGGCTGAGGAGCTGATGCTCCCTCGAGGAAATTGTTTCTGTTCATGAATATTAATTTAGGCTCTAAAGTCTCTGAGAATTAATGCCTGTCCCTGGGAGGGGTGTGTGTGTGTGTGTGTGTGTGTGTGTGTGTGTGTGTGTATGTGTGGTCAGTAGTTGTCTATCAGATGATTAGGATTAATGAGAAGACATACAGGCCTCACAATGGCAGCAGCCCCCAGGAAGGCAGGACTTGGAGGCAAATTTCCACCAGACTTCCTGCTGAAGTGCTTATGATTATTTTAGGGAAAATAACCCAGCCTTTGGAAAGTAGACTGTGGAGTTATTACTGTGCTCCACTGATACGGGCAGAAAGGGAATTAGACCCTAGAGCCAGCTTTCTAACTAAGGTTCAAAATCCAGAGGTAGTAAAAGAAACCAAAAAAACAAACAAACCAGGGCTCCTAGGAGAATGATGGATTTCAGGGCTGGGACAGGGAAAATAGAGAATGAGCCAGGATTATCTTGTGGGGACAGTAAATAGGAAAGTGTTAAAAAAATAAATAAATGGGAGCATGTTGAAGGGACAGAAAAGCCCACCTACAGGAGCTCCCAGTGGCCAAAGCTGGAATAATTCGAGAAAGAATGTAAATGGTGATAGCATTGGATTACAACCCATAAAATAAAATAAAAGTCCATGAGTCCATACTGATATTAATAAATGACTGAGTAAATAAATAAAGGAGGAGAAACATAAAAGTGCAATTAATAAATGTAGGAGGAGGGAGGGAAATGAAAATTATCATTAGGCAAAAACCACAGTAATAATTTTTGAAGGAAAATCCATTTATTGATGCTAAAATTAGTGAGCAAAAGTTTGAAGAGAAACAGGAAATTTGATGGTCTCAAAGTGTCTCTGCACAAGATATTTATGAATTACAAAGGGAGAAATAATCTCCACAACTGTGGAGAAATCAGGCAGGCTTCATCTTAGCCAAGTGATCCAGGTCAACATCACCAGTAACAAGACATATTGACATCATATAACCCCTGCTAGGATGCACTAGGGAGGGCACAACATCACCTCTGTGGGATACTAGCTAAAATGCACAACCTCAATCTAATCGTGAGAAAACGTCAGGCAAACCTGACAGGCATTCTACAAAATCACTGAACAAAGCTCTTCAAAATTATCAAGGTCATGAAAGACCAAGAAAGACTGAGGAATTATTACAAATTGAAGGACACTAAAGAGACAGATCAATTAAATGCAATATGGGATCCTGGACCAGGAAAAACTAGTGAAATTTGAATACACTGTGGAGTTTAGTTAATAGTATTGCTTCAATGTCAATTTCTTGGTCTTGATCATCATACCATGATTATGCAAGAAGACATCAGGGAAAGCTAGGTGGAAGGCATATGTAAACTTTGTGAGTACTAGTTTTGCAATTTTTCTGAAAATTTAAAATAATTTCAAAATAAAAAGCTAAAAGAAATTAAAGAAATAAACTTTGCTTCTAACTGGCTTTTAAAAACAATATTAATAAATGGGAAGAACAAGAAATTCAAAGATGTACTTCTTATACTTTAAATATGTAGTCGCTTTCAGTTATTAGTGAATAGTCTCATGTTCCAGGTATTGACAAATTTAGACCAGTTTCACATCAAAGCTTTAATCTCCTGCAATTTAAACCTTTTCCACAACCCCTGGATCAGTCCTGACTCAGGCTCAGAAACCTGAAGCCCGGAAAGGGGGTCCTGGTTGGCTTTTCATTCTTTCACCTTGCTCTTTTCCCTCCATTTCTCCCTGACCCTGTGAGCTCCACTTCCCCTAGGGTTGACACTGGAAGAGGAGACACGCAGAGGGTGGAAAAGGTCTTTGGTGACTGGGACAGTTGTAATCTGGCTTTGATACCCTCTGTGTGTGACCACTGCCCAAATGCTTGTCTCTTATGGGATGATTCTGGGGTTCATTGGAGACCTTCACCTGAGCATTCCTGACCCCACTGACACTCTCCTGCTGACAGCTGTGGCTCTCACACTCAGACCTTGGCACCCTGCCTCCATCCCCACCCCGGCGCCTCCAGCCTGTTCTTGGTGGGATCCTTTTCAATTCCAGCTCCCTTCCACAGGGCCCACAGCAGGTCACAGGAAACACACACGATTCCCCATTGTCGGGGAGGGTGCCTCTGTTCCCATGGCAGCCTCTTCTCCCCCTGCCCACGGAGGCAGCTTTGCCACAGACTGTGGCTTTCAGAAGCTTTCCCCAGCAGTGACTCAGGTACTAAACCCTACATCCCCCAGATTCCACGGGATGCGTGACAAGGTCTCTGAGTTGCTCTTATAAACCCTCCCCAGCGATTTGCCTTAAACTAAGAGGGAAACAAACTCGGGAAAGGAGAAACAGCACGCTGCTCTGACAACTCTCCAGTTTCTCACTCTCTAAAGAAACCCTCTCTTCTAACATTTGTTCTGCCTCTTGATGAATTCCTGGCCGTCTCTTATATGACCCTGAGGCAGAGATGAGGCTAAAGGTAGAAAGAAAACAGGTATTACCATCTCTTCACAGCTCCTGAATAGGTAGTTCATGACTTAGTTTGGTCTTTGGGGCCTTTGCTGAAAATCTAAGACAACAGGAAAAGTCACATCTAATATCCTATTATTCCATCAAAATTTAAAACGTACATTTCCTAGGGAACCCTCCTACTCTGTTGGGGGGAATGTAAATTGATGCAACCCCTATGGAAAACAGTATGGAGATTCCTTAAAAAACTAAACATAGAGCTACCATATGATCTAGCAATCCCACTCCTGGGCATGTATCTGGAAAAGACAAAAACTCTCATTTGAAAAGATACATGCACCCCAATGTTCATAGCAGCACTATTTACAATAGCCAAGACATGGAAGCTACCTAAGTGTCCATCAACAGGCAATTGGTTTAAGAAGATGTGGTATGTGTGTGTATATATATATATATATATATATATATATATACAGTGGACTATTACTCAGCCATAAAAAAGAATGAAATATTGCCATTTGCAGCATCATGGATGGACCTAGAGAATATCATGCTAAGTAAGCCAGACAAAGACAAATATTATATGATATCAATATTACTTATGGTTACCAAAGGGGAAAGGGAAGGGGAGGGAGGGAGGGATAAATAAGGAGTATGGGATTAACAGATACAAACTACTATACATAAAATAAATAAGCAAGGATTTACTATATAGCACAGAGAACTATTTTCAATATCTTGTAATAACCTGTAATGGAAAATAATCCTATCTATCTATCTATCTATCTATCTATCTATCTATCTATCTATATATATATATCTGAATCAGTTTCCTGTACACCTGAAACTAACACTATATTGTAAATCAACTATGATCCAAATAAATAAATGAATAAATAAATTTTACAAACTGCACATTTCCTCCTGCACAGCAATTCTACTTCTATGCATTTACCTCATATGTACATGTTTAGAGAGATGTATATACAAAGATATTCACTGTAGTTCTATTTGTAAAAGCAAGAGTTTGGAAATAATATGAGCGCCTATTGATAAAGGGTGTATTACAGTGCATCCATTCAATAGAATACTATGCAGGCTTTGAAAAGTAAGAGGCAGCTTCAAGTTACAGATACAGCATCATCTCCCAAGATGTATTTTTAAGTGGGAAAAGCAAGACACTAGCCTGCAAAATTTAGTGCAATAAACAGCCTGTGTATACGAGCGTCTGTTAGCAAATGCACAGAATATTGTTGGAAAGATAAATAAAGAATTTGATAACAGAGTCTGTCACTGAGAGGGGAAACTAGGGAGTAGGTGAGAAGGTGATTTATTTTTCACTGTTTATTGTTTGTATGTTTTGAATTTTTTACCATGTACATCTACTGCCCTTCCAATTTATACAAATCGGTAACTTCCCTCCTGTCCATTGCTAAGCTATCCCTTGTAAGGTCCTAAACTCGATTTAGGAGCAGAGCTTTTGGCTTGTGATCCCTGTCTGTTTTCCTGCCCTCTTTTTTTTTTTTTTTAAATGGCCTAGTATTTGTATTTAACCTACATACATCCTTCTGTGTACTTTATTTTTATTTATTTTTTAGGCTGCACTGTTCAGCATGTGGGATCTTAGTTCCCTGACCAGGGATTGAACCCATACCCCCTGCATTGGGAGCATGGAGTCTTAGCCACTGGACCACCAGGGAAATCCTTCCTTCCCTCTTGACCCGGGTCAAGATATGTAGAAAGCAGCCCCAAACTCCACTTCTCCCTTCTGCCTAAAAGCCAAGGTTCTAGGACAATTATAATCACCCCAGCTGGTGGGTTCTACTGGTGCCTTCTATAGTCCTTTAGAGCCGTGCATTCCTAAATCCCGCCCCCCGCACCATAACTATCACTCCAGAAGTTAAAGAGAAGGATAGAAAGTAGAGAAGGTCCTTATAATCCCTCACTCCAAGGATCTCCCACCCTCCTCTCTCCAGGCTTGGGTGACTGTCCACTGGTGACTTTACTGTAGGTTCTTGCTGCCAGAACAATCCTCTCCTCTTCTCCCCAGGAAGGAACCTGGAGGATGGAGGAACAGAATACAAAGCCAACCCTTGGCTCTAGTCCTGGCTCTGCCTTGAGTGAGCTGTGAGACCTCATTAGTAGTAGAAATAATAACTCATTGTCACGGAAACCCACCACAGGCCAGCCAACATGCCAGGCATCTTATACACTGTACTCATCAAATCCTCACAGTGACCCCATGAAATAGGTGCCATTATTGATTCTGTTTTATAGATAAGTTGACGACCTTGCCCAAGGTCACACGGCAGAGCTAGGGCTCTATTGCCTGCCGAGCACCTGGAACTGTTTCCTTAAGCTCGCCGGTACTCTCCTCCCTCATTTGTACGATGCAAGAAGACGAAACAAGGTTTTCATGGTCTCTCCCAGCTCTGACGATGCCAAGACTTTCATACTGTGACTCCCTAGAACCTGGGCCTTGTCTCCCTTCTCTGTCCCCAGGGACCTCCCCAATATTAGACCAGGCACTTTCCTACTCAGCCCAGAAACCCTAAGGGCTCACCCAGACCTCGCGCCTCTGACACTTCCCTCTGTGTTTCTAACTCTGTCAGCCCAGAACCCCAACTCAGCCTCTTTGTTAAGTGTCTTGGTAAGTTTTTCAAGTGTCTTGGTAAAATTTTCTCCCCTTTCCCACAAGGTCTGAAGCAGAACACCACACCCTCCTCAAGTCCACCTGCCTCACGGCAAGGTGCCCACACTTCCTGTCTGTGCCCCAGCTTCATGGGGATATTTGAGGTGATATCCTGTGAAGTGCTTCAAATTCCTCCTCCCCTGACCTTCTCTGTGAATTTCTCTGATTCCCAAGGCAGAATTAGGGGGCTCTTCCTCTCTGACACTTGGCACCTTTACATTAGGTAAGGAGGAACCTAGAGATCATTGCACAGTGAATTCAAACTGGTTGTCTTTGTCTTCATCAGATTATGAGATAAATGAAGACAGAGACAAGGTCGTGTTTATCATTTTATCATCAGAAATTAGCACTGAGCCCGACACAGCCTGAATAGATGCAGCAAGGTTTTAAGCAGTGTAAAAGTTCAGTAATATATGTGTTTTAAAAGGATTGTTCTGGCACCAACATGGAGGGTCAAATGACAGAAGTGAGATGAGACAAAAAGAGAAGTGTTAAAAGCAGTGAAGATGAGGAAGAGGAACAAAGGGTGGATAAAAGAGATTGGTAAAATTGACAATTCTTGGACCTACTGTGACATTGAGGGTGAGAGAGTTGGAGCTATCTATATTGACATTGTGGTCCCTGGTTTGGGCATTGGTGGATGTCATTGTCATTGACTGAAATAAGAGAAAGTAAATTTACCAAAAAATATCAAATTTGGGGCTCCCCTGGTGGTGCAGTGGTTGAGAGTCCGCCTGCCGATGCAGGGGACACGGGTTCGTGCCCCGGTCCGGGAGGATCCCACATGCCGCTGAACGGCTAGGCCCATGAGCCATGGCCGCTGAGCCTGCGCATCCGGAGCCCGTGCTCCGCAATGGGAGAGGCCACAACAGTGAGAGGCCTGCGTACCGCAAAAAATAAAAATAAAAATCAAATTTGGTTTTAGTCAGGTTGATTGCGTATCCGGAGCCCGTGCTCCGCAATGGGAGAGGCCACAACAGTGAGAGGCCTGCGTACCGCAAAAAATAAAAATAAAAATCAAATTTGGTTTTAGTCAGGTTGATTTTGAAGTAAACTTTTCAGCAGAAAATTAGCTATTTGGATTTAAAACATAGAAGAGAGGTTTGGGTGAATGAGATATTTGAAAGGCACCAGTATCTGCAAAAATAATCATATCAGTAAGAAATTCAAGCCAGAAGAAAACAAAACCATGAAGAAATGAGAAATGTCAGTATTTGATGAAAAAAAAAAGTAGATCCTCAGGAAGAAGTGTTTTCTGTGTTTATTGGATGTTCCTCCATTTCTACAAGGCTGTGGCGTAAACCATCTAAAAACTACTGGAAACTATGCCTCCTGCGTGAAAAAGTTTTTCAGGGACCCCTGGTGTCATTCCCTTAGCTGGGCAGTAACCCGGGGCTCCAGTGAACAAGGCACTTGTTACCAGAGACTCAAAGACTCCCTCAAAAAAGGAAGGAAGCCAGATTCTGATAGGAAACTAGAATCCTGTCTATAAATGCGAAGAAGAAGAAAGGATATTTTAAATAAATCCTGGCAGACAGTGAGCTTGCTTTGCAATAATAACACAATACAGCAGCCAGTGAGTTGTCCCAGACACTTTGTGTGCGCTGGACGGCTGCAAGCTTTATTTTCTCAAGTAACTTAAATTCCAGTCTTAGTGAGTCTGTCTAAAATCAGGTCCATCATTCAGAAGTTTGCTGGGATGGATGTTTTCATCAGTGAGTGTTATCTTGGCTCTGGCATGAGAAAGGCTCGGTGAGGATTTGCCTTTGGCCAAATGGACCAGTGAAGAAAATATCCATGACATTTTCTTGTGTGTGCAGGCCAGACCCCTGGATTTCCAGAATCTGAAAATCAGGGAGTAGAATGGCTGTGGAAAACCGCAATGCACACAATTGTTTCCATTTCTATACCAGTAGTTATTTATCTCTCCATCCTGAACAACCGGAAGTCATCAGTCAAGAGGAAATGATACAAATGAACTTATTTGCAAAACGGAAATAGACTCACAGACATAGAAATCAAATTTATGGTCACCAAAGGGGATAGAGGGGGACGGGGGAGATAAATTAGGGGTTTGGGATTAACATATACACACTACTGTATATAAAATAGGTAAGCAACAAGGACCTATTCTATAGCACAGGGAACTATATTCAATGTCTTGTAGTAACCTATAATGGAAAAGAATCTGAAAAAGAATATACATACATATATACACATTTATATGTATGTATAACTGAATCACTTGATGTACACTTGAAACTAACACAACATCATAAATTAGCTATACTTCAATAAAGAAAAAAAAAGAGGGAAGGATCCTGACTAGTGAAGAAAACTGATAAAACCACAGAATTTTGAAGAGCAAAAAATGATGAGGTTATGGACACTCTTTGTCATGAATCATGGATGAACTGCGAAAAATCAAATCTCCTCTTGGCACTGCTTGTAAAAAGATGGGGACAGAGACTCATTAAGGAGAATGTATTTAGAAACTTGTTAACCAACATGCATGACCTTAATTTTATTACTGTAATGTTAGTAGACTAAAGAGAAAAACTTGGAAAAAGGAGAATCTGATGCATCAACAGATGATGGTTTTGGTGGAAAGCAAAACGTGACAACAAACGGATATTGTTAAATTATTGTGAGAAGAAATTTCAGAAACAAATCATTTCACTAGTGTTTCAGAACAGAATAAACAACAATGCCTGGGAAGAAATGGCAAATACTGTGCTATAGACAAATGCTGAAATTGCTCCAAGGAATAAAGGCTCTAGGAGAACTTCTATTCCTTTTAAATTACAAATTTCTCTCAAGGTCTCACACAAAGGAGTTCAAGACCTCTTAGTGCCAGTCAACAGCTATGCCACACAGAGACACACCCAGCTTGAGCTGCTGATATTTTACTACAAAAAAATTCTCTCCCTCTAAAAGATTAAACTGGCCTCCATCTTGCTACATTCTGTAAACACAGAGAGTGTTTTATGGTGTGTTGGCGTAATTTTGCCAAAAAAAGGGTGGAGGATAAAACCAACTCTATTGTTTTGCAACTCATTTACATAGGTATTTAGTTATATGGATACTATAAGTTACTAAACCTTTCTCACATTGTTAAATTTCCAGGTTGCTTCTATATTTTGCTATTGCAACAATGCTACAATGAACATCCTTGTATCTTTTGAATTACTGTAGGATGAATTCTGAGAGACTGCTGAATCATATGTTAGTTAGTCCTATAAATTCTGAAAGAGAATAATTGAGTAATGTTTGCTTTAAATCCTTTAGCTAAGGATTTTTGCATTTGTTATGCTTTGTTTACACAAGAACTATGCTATTCAAATGGTTTTATTTCACTCCCACACTCTGGTTTTGATTAATAAAGAATTATACGAACTTTCTAATGGTATGCTCAGAAATCTATAAAATGCAAATTTTGATTTCATTTTTCTTTAAGAAGTGTTTAAAACACAAGGCTATTAAGATAATGACGGAGATATGATCTGTCGTTTGGGATTATTTTTAGTCTGTTGTGTTTTGTGTTTAAATGGGGAAGAGAGGAATAACAGCTTTGGTTACAGATGCATTAATCAAATCCTTCTCCAATAAGGAGTTATAATAAACTCTAATGCTTCTGGATTGAGGATCTCAAACATTTTTCTCTAACTTTAATTTGCCAAAGCTGTACACAGGTGATTTAAAAATAAACAAATAAATTCAAAGGAGATATGGGCATTTAGTATATAAACAATAGTTAACACTATACAAACATTGTTGACTGTCCTCATCAATAGTAATGAAATTACTTTCAGAAAAGTATATTATCCCATAGTAAAATTGAAAAATACCTCGATTGGTATGCACGAAAAGATGACTTTTCTAACAGTTCCCTTGAAAGGAGATTCTGAAGAAATCACATAAGCTGGGAGGCATGTGAATGTTACAGTGTAAAAATATTCAGTTGCCTAAATTCATCTGTCCTTGTATAGTAAATGCATATGTGAAATCAAGTTATTTCACACATAAATTTCAATAAGTAAGATAGAGGGACTACATTTTTAAATGGAAGAAATCACATGGTGAAAGTTTGTTTTAAAATATTCAAAACTCCCTATGTCAAAAATCATAAATAGGGCTTCCCTGGTGGCGCAGTGGTTGCGCGTCCGCCTGCCGATGCAGGGGAACCGGGTTCGCGCCCCGGTCTGGGAGGATCCCACGTGCCGCGGAGCGGCTGGGCCCGTGAGCCATGGCCGCTGAGCCTGCGCGTCCGGAGCCTGTGCTCCGCAACGGGAGAGGCCACAACAGAGGGAGGCCCGCATACCACAAAAAAAAAAAAAAAAAAAAAATCAATAAATAATAAAATAGTCTCATATTGGTGTAGGAACTGAAAAGTAGAACCACCAGAACAGAGAGTCAAGAAACAGATTCAAGTGTGTATGGGGAGCTAATAAATGAGAAAGGTGGCATTTTAAATCAGTGAGGAAAGAATGGATTCTTTGTTTGGGGAAACTGACTACTGAATGGGAAATCAATGAAGTTAGGTCCTTGCCTGACATCATATGTACAAATATGTCCAAAAGGATTAAATATTTAAATGCGAAAAATAAAATTATTGAATTGCTGGGTCAAAATATAGGAAACTGTTTTTATAATCTCAAAATGGGCAAGGAATTTCTAAGTATAACTTGAACCCCCCAAACTACAAAAGATCTATAGATTCGATTATAATAAAATTAAACATTTCTGCACAGGAGAAAATCAACAGGCAAAGTAAAAAGACAGATAACCAACGTGTAACACATATAAGTGTCAGCTGCTATTACAGTCTAGGGAAGTCAGCCTCCTCCGTGCTCACAGCGAGTTAAAAGGAGACATGCAAGCTCATTCCAGTTTCCATGCACACATAATTACAGGGTGTGTGCTAGATGCCGGCCATGGTGCAAGGCACTGGTGATACACACCTGAACTTTATGGTGAGGGCAGTAAGGTACCACTGAAGTGTTTTAAAGGGTTCAGGGAGGTTCATGCTCAGATTTGAATTTTAGAACAATTGTGCTGGAGAACCAGTTGGTTGGGAGGGTAATTGGGTAGGTAGATTTCAAGGTAAGAAAACCAATTGGGAGGCTGGTGTGGCAGTCACCCAGGTGGAGATGCTGCTGGCTTGTATGGGGGCTAAGAATGGGATGTGAGATATAAGAGAAAAATGGTGAGTGAGCTATTTAGATGGTAAACTAGGCAAGATTTTGTGGATTGCATATAGATGTTAAAATAGATAAAGGAATAAAATATGATGCAAAAGTTTTTGGCTTGGGCTTCCCTGGTGGCGCAGTGGTTAAGAGTCCGCCTGCCGATGCAGGGGACTCGGGTTCGTGCCCCGGTCCGGGAGGATCCCACGTGCCGCGGAGCGGCTGGGCCCGTGAGCCATGGCCGCTGAGCCTGCGCGTCCGGAGCCTGTGCTCCGCAACGGGAGAGGCCACAGCAGTGAGAGGCCCGCGTACCGCAAAAAAAAAAAAAAGTTTTTGGCTTGAGTAACTGAGAGAAAATGGTGCCAATTTACTAAGATAAGGAAGCCAGTGGAGGAGAAGGGTGTAGATGAAAGACAATGAGTTCAGTTATTGGTATGTTGCGGTTTTGGTAATGTGGGACGTCCAAGTAGAGATGTCCAGAGCAGAGCTTAGTAGAGAAATCTGAGCTGAAGAGTTATGTATCCCAAGTGTCTCAGGTTTCAGCATCCAGGGACAATAGATTTAGTCCCATTATTATTATTTTCCAAGTTTTGTGGGTTCAGATCTACCACTTTTATGACTATAGGAATTCTAGTCTCCTGTACAAGCTCTCTCTCCAAGAATTTCCAGGAGTTCCCATGGGATGCCTATAAGTGTCCAGGAATTTAACCCATCCTTGCTTTCCAGAATTTAACCCATCCTTGCTTTCCAGGATTAGAACTTCCCATCACCCCTGCCCCACTTATGTTTGGCTGAGCCCAGAATTCATGATGCACAAGGCTGAAGAAACTAGTAACACCAAAGGCCAGGCTACACCACCAGTCACACTCAGGCTCTGATGAAGTATTAGAATGAATCTATTTCATAGTGTCCACAGCCCCTCTCTCCTATGGCACATACACTCTGGGGAGGTGATCAGGTCCCAGTGAGCCCAGACCCAGCAACGCCCTTTGATCTGAGCTATCAATACTGATCCTAGTTCTTTTTGCCTAACTTTGTCCAGTACAGTGAACTCTCTTCTAGGTTCCTTGATGTCTATTGTGCAACTTTTCTCCTTTGAGGTCCCCCCAGCCATCAGACATTTTTCTGTATATCTGAATCTCAGGGGCCCTTCAGCCCTTATGGAAATAAATGGCTACATATAGACAGGGGAGAAGCGTCATTCAGTCTTCCTCACCTGCAACATCTGAGCTCCACTTGTTGCCGGGACAGGATTCTATTATATATTCAGTCATTTCTTTACAAACTTCCATCCATTTCACACCACCTGTTGTCCATCGACACCAAATCACATCCCCTTCCCTAATGTGTCTCACACTCTGCAGACGTGTCTTGGGTCATGGACAGCATCATTCTCCCACATCCATTCCTTTGAGTCCCATCTGCCTCCCAGGGACCATCTGAAATGCTACAGCAGACAGCCATCTAGGGAATCCAACTCTGTCATTCCTTAGGCCTATAGCAGTTTGCTTGAACTTTGGTATAAACCTCATCGTTTATTCTTGCCACAAATATTTCTTGAACAAAATTATTAAAAGGTGATGTATATGGGTTCGGGCCCCGGTCCAGGAGGATCCCACATGCCGCGGAGCGGCTAGGCCCATGAACCATGGCCGCTGAGCCTGCGCGTCCGGAGCCTGTGCTCCGCAACGGGAGAGCCCACAGCAGTGAGAGGCCCGCGAACCACAAAAAAAATAAAATAAAAAATAAAAAAATAAAAAGGTGATATATATAGCATAATAGTGAAGAAAACTGGAATAACAATACCTGGGACTACTGCCAGGATTTGCCACTTACTAGTTGTATAAACTCTGGCACGTGACTTCATCTCTCAGTGCCTCAGTTTCCTGATAATGTAAAAATGTGGATAATGGAAGCACCTCTTTCTAAGGGTTCTTATGAGAAGTAAATCAATGCATCATGCAAAGCACTTAAATTGGTGCCTGCACAAGTAAGCACTCAATACTTTTTAGTTATTGTTATATATTTTATGTTTAAAATGCAGCATAGCACATGCTACATTAAGTTGCCTCTCAGTCACTTTCTTTGGGTCAGCATATAGGACAAATACAAAAGCTTAACATCTGCCTCTGATCATACCGCACCTAACATGCTTTATTGAAAATGCTTTGACACCTTCATTTTTAACAATTTTTATCCAGCAGAGAATTGTCCCAGAATACATGAGCTGAACAATTTTTTTTTGTCATGACTGAATAAAATTTTCTTGGCTCCAGTTCTCATTGAATGATAATTATTTGAACCCTACTGCTTGCCAGCGCTCTGCTAAGACTAGATATGCCATTATGAGCAAAATGTATGTGATCCTGTCCTCAATAAAACTTAAGGGAATCAAGCACTCAGTACGTAAAAAAAATAAATGCACAAATAAATATATAATAACAAAACTGTGGTAAGTGCTTGAAGAAACAGGGTAGGAAGGAGGTAAAACCAGAGGCATCTAATTTACACTGAGTGGTGAATGAAGATCCATTTAAAGAAGGGAGGTTTAATCAGAGACCTGAAATTTGAGCAGGACTAGCCAGTGAAGAGTGAAAGAATCCAGGTGTGTGCAAAGACCAAAAGGAAGAGAGCAGCGTGTTGAGATTTTTGAAATGGACTTCAGCCCAGGGAGTGAGATGAGATGCAAGTGGGTGGTGGGGTCAGGTCACATGGGGGCTTGTAGGCCACACCAGGGATCTGTGACTCTGTTCCAAGAGCATTGGAGAGCCTCTGAAGGGTTTCGTGCAGTGAGGTGACAAATAACTGGATTTTTATCTTTAAAAGATTGCTCTGGCTGCATGAGAAGTGTAGATTGGAAAGCAGTGAAAACAGATGAATAGCAGCTTCCTGTAACAATGGATATGACTCCCAAAACAGACTGCTAGGCAAAAAAAAAAAAAAAAAAAAAAAGCAAATCACAGAAGAATGCATTCAGATTGGTTTCATTTATATAAAGTTCAAAACCAGGCAAAACATTAAGGAGCTATACATATATGTTAAAATATAAAGAAATGCAAGGAAACAGTTATTTCAAAATTCATGATAGTGGTTACGTCTGGGAGGCATGGCATAGCTTCTGGTTTGGAAGGGGCATATGGGAGACTTAAAGGGCATTTGGTAATATTCTATTTCTTAAGCTGAGTGGTGCATAATATATTCATTTACATTATATATATTCTTCCCTATGTGCAATATACAGTTGACCCTTGAACAGCATGCCTTTGAACTACATGGGTCCACTTATATGCAGATTATTTTCAATAAATACATATATGTATTGTAAGTGTATTTTCTTTTCCTTATGATTTTCTTAATAACATTTTTTTTCTAGCTTACTTTATTGTAAGAATAGAGTGTATAATAAATACATGTAACTTATAGAACGTCTTAATCAAGTGTTTAGGTTATTGGTAAGGCTTCTGATCAACAGAAGTAGGCTATTAGTAGTTAAGTCCTTGGGGAGTCAAAAGCTATATGCGTATTTTTGACTGTGTGGGATGGTTGGCATCCCAAACCCCTGTGTTGTTAGAGAGTCAACTGTATAGAAAAATTAAGAACTAAAGGATTGTGTGTGGGTGTAGAAATGGGATCAGAATAATGGGCAATGCGAAGAAATCCAGTTGATAGAGTCAGTGTATGGACTTGCCATAATCCTGTGTTTTAAAGACTTATTAGAACTTTGGAGTTGGTTTTTCTTCAGCTGATTAGAACTCCCAAGAGACACATTTATTCTGTATGTTGTTGACTGTCTGTGAACCTCTGAATGGAAAATCAGTAGATGAATGCACTCAGAGATAGTCTTTTTATTCAATTTGTGTTCTTCTCCCTACCTCCCACCCCAACTACAGTTAAAGAACTTAAAGAGTTAGCGCCATACCAGTAAGATCCTCTATGCTATGGATAAACGCTAAAAATGAAAGCCACGCTCTCTGTCACTACCCCTGGAATAATTTATAGAATAATTTACTGAAGGCTTTCAAGGATCTGAAACTCTGATACAACTCTCTCAGCCTGTGGTTTTTCCAAAGTCACCCCAAAGACTTTCCAGTTCTGTTTTCATGCCAGATTTCCCAACAGCAAATGCCCAGCAGCTGTGGAGGGAGCGTGACACAGAGAAGGGACTCCTGAGGGACCCCAGAGGCCAGACTGACTTCAAAATACCTCTAGAATGCCACTTGTGTGTCCATTCCTGCTAAACACTATGGTTTATACTCACGTACTTAGGTTCCTAAGATATAGGTTTCACGCAGGAAAATAGCTGCTGGTGTGTGCCCCAGCTCCTGTCCCCTGGCACATACAAGACATGATCATTTATCACGTGGTCCTGCTTCTCAGCTGGAGTCAGCCAGCCTTCCCGGTGCACCTGACTCAGCAGCCACCCCAGCACACGGCCTGGCAGCCATGATAGCTGAGGAGGCAGAGCCCAGGGGTCCCCCACCCTCCCGCCTCCCCTGTACCTCGAGGTGCAGACATGTGTGCAGTGGCTGAAAAGAGGTTGATTAGGCATCATACTCTAAACTCAGCGCATCAGCGTAGAACTGTGAGGATGTCCAGTGCACTGTAGTTTGGCTTGTGGGCATTCATGACCCCCATGTGATAGCTGGACAACAAAGAATCATCTCTCCTTGGTGCCTTCAAAAAATGCTTATTGATGGGCTTCCCTGGTGGCGCAGTGGTTGAGAGTCCGCCTGCCGATGCAGGGGACGCGGGTTTGTGCCCCGGTCCGGGAAGATCCCACATGCCGCGGAGCGCCTGGGCCCGTGAGCCATGGCCGCTGAGCCTGCGCTTCGGGAGCCTGTGCTCTGCAACGGGAAAGGCCACAACAGCGAGAGGTCCGAGTACCGCAAAAAAAAAAAAAAAAAAAAAAAAAAAAATGCTTATTGAGAGTTTCTCTGGTGGGAGGCACTGGGTCAGACTTCGTATGAAAAATGAACAAGACAGTCAAAATACTACTTGTGCTTTGTGAATGTGTATTAAGTATCCTGAGAGCTAGTCATGGTCTTTCCTACCCATGCACTAAATTTTTCTACCTTCCTTAAAGGTTTGGTTATGTAACAGTCTTTTATCCATTTTACTAGAAGGGTTATATTCAGTTTGTCTTTATTTTTAGCAATGGAATACTACTAAGCTGATTTTCAAAAATCAATTGGATATTTTCCATCCAGTACGTATTTCTACAGGGAGTTTTTAAAAGCCTATGGTCTTAAGCTGATGCTCATGATCTGATGGCATTTTTCCTGGCTTGTCTTACCCATGGCAAAGGAATATTAATGATGTTTGTTCTTGGGCTTCTGTGTGTAAGTAATGAACAGGGAACTAAGTGTGAAACACCACAGCAGCCAGATTCAATTCAATTCACCAGTGTGTACTGAGCAACCTACAGTGAGGAATATCATGGTTTATGTTAAGACTTTGATCCTAAAACCTGACAAAGAAAGCAAATGAAATGAATATCATAGACCAGTTTTAGTTGTGAATATAGATGGAAAAAATAAAATGTTAGTAAGAGTAGATTCAGCATTATGTTAAAACAATAATGACCAAGGAGTTTCATTTCCAAAATAAAAATATAGTTTATTATAAACAATTTATTATAGTCATAAATTATAAGAGAAAAAACAATGAAATCATTTCTGAAGTTGCCAAAAAGGGACTTAATATAATTTAACAGGCATTTCTAATTCAATAAAAGTTATTAGTGTATTAAAATAAAAAGAATATAAGAGAAACTAAAAGCAACATTACATTAACAGTGAAACACTAGCAGCCATTCCATTAAAGTCAGGAAGAAGACAATGATACTCACCATCACTGCTATTTAAATCATGCAGGAAATCAATTTAATAGGCCAACTAAAAAAATTCTATAAATATTAGAAGAGACAAACTTTTCACTATTTTCAGATGTTACCATTGTCTTCCTAAAAATTTCAAGAAAATGAAGTGGGAGGAGACTTCCCTGATGGTCCAATGGTAAAGAATCCACCTTACAATGCAAGGGACGCGGGTTCAACCCCTGGTCAGGGAACTAAGATCCAACATGCCGTGGGGCAACTAAGCCCATGCACCACAACTGCTGAGCTTGCACGCCTCAACTAGAGAGCCTGCGTGCCTCAGACTACAGAGCCCATGTTCTCTGGAACCCGCACTCCACAACTACAGAGCCCATGTGCCCTGGAGCCTGTGCACCACAACAAAGAGAGAAGCCTGTGTGCCTCAACAAAGAGCCTGTGTGCCACAACCAAAGATCCTGCATGCCTCAACGATGATCCCGCATGCCGCAGCTAAGAGACCCAATGCAGCCAAAAATAAATAAAATAAATATTTTTAAAAGAGGTTAACTTGTTTAAAAAAAAAAGAAAATGAGCTGGGAAATTATTAGAAAAATAAGAGTGTAGTATAGTAACAAATTAGAAAATAAATATTCTGAAATTAATAGCTTTCTATATACTGGCAACAGACAGAAATATAACTGAGAAGAATCCATTCACAGTTGTGACAATAAAGCAGTCAAATATCTAGGAGTAAGTGTAAATTGATAATAAATGAATAAAATCTATATGAAGAAAACTGTTCAACATTGCTAAAGAGCAGAGACGGAAACCTGAACATGTGGAGTGACATACCATATTCATAGATGAGAAAATTCGATATTGTCAAGACGTTAATTTTCCCCCAAGCAGATTTTTAAATTCAAAGAAATTCCATTAAACATATTCTACATTTGAAATAGTGAACATGTATAATCTACATAAAAGATGAAAGTAGTGCAATGAACATTTGTACACCCCTCACCTCAATTTACCAGTCGTTAGCATCTTGCCACCTTTACTTCATCTCAACTACTTTTATTTTCTGAACCTTTCTGAACCAATGTAAGTTGCAGACAGCAATGTCACTTTGCCCCTGAATACTTCAACATACATTTCCTAAGAATTAAGGCATTTTGACACAGCCATACTCATCAGTTTCACACTTGAGACAGTTAACAATAATCCTATAGTTCCACCAGAAACAGTGCTTGTCATATTTTACTATGCATGTGAGCCGCCTGGGGATCTTGTCAAAATGCAGATCCTGATACAGTGGATTTGGAGTGATGGCCGAGGTTCTACATTTCTAACAAGTTACCAAATGATGATGATGATGCTGGTCTGGCAGAACACACTTGGAGTTTCAAGGATCAAAAGTTGTTCCTTCTATACCCCCTTCCCAGGTTATCACTCCCCTCTCCTCCTCTAAAGAAGGAACCATTATCTTAAATTTGGTGTAGTTTATTCCTATGCATATTTTCATACACTTATTAGATATATGTATCCCTTAACTATATACGTTTTCCATATTTTTAAACTTTACATATGGTATCGCACTGAACATATTCTTGGGCAACTTGCTATCTTCATTCAGCATTATGTGAGGTTTATCCATGTTAATGTAGTTCTGAGCCATTCATTTTATCTTCAGTAAATCTAAAAGAGGAAAAAAAAGAGAGATAATTGAAAAAAATATTATGTATTACCTTTGTCTGTTCAGGCTCTATAACAAAATACCAGAGACTGGGAGGTTTATAAACAGAAATTTATTTCTTACATTTCTGGAAGATGGAAGTCTAAGATCAAGGTGCCAGCATGGTCGCCTTCTGGTGAGAGCCCTCTTCCTTGTTGATAGCCAGCGCCTTCTTGCTGTGTCCTCACATGGTGAAAGGGGTGAGGGACCTCTCTGGTGTCTCATTTATAAAGACACTAATCCCATTCATGAGGGCTCTGCCCTCGTGACTTAAGCACCTACCAAAGACCCCACCTCCTAACATGGGGGGACATCAACATTCAGACTGTAATTAATGTCCACGAAGCCTTTAGGAACTTAGTATTTCCATGTGTTATGATTGGGTTTAATGTTCATTCTTTTATTCACTGAGTATTTATTGAGGACCTACTATCAGCCAGAAACTGTGTGAGGCACTGGAAATATAATGATGAGCAAAACAGACCAAGACCCTGTTCTCAAGGAGACAGTGATTGTGAAGTAAGGGTCAGACATTAATCAGATAATCACACTCATTTACTAATTACAAACTGTGATGACTGTGGTCTCTGAGTTGTGGAGATGGAACTGAGAGCTTGGAAAGAACTAAGCAGCTAGAATTTGCAGGACAAAAGACAGAGAGGAGAGACCTGCAGAGGAGAACTTCACAGATCTACAGAAGGTGCCCTTGAGTATTCAGAAGAGTACTGATCAGCACATGCATGTGATAAAAGTAACCAAGGCCAGAGAAAGAACCACTGGAAAGTTGCCTGGCTGCTCTCACAAGGCCAGGAATAGCACCTGTTCCCATCAGCAGATTGAAAACCTTATAATTCATGGGGCATTGGGCAGAGTGCTCTGAGGGGTCTCGCCTCAGTAATGAAGAATAATCATTCTTAGACTGAACACTGCTCTGATCCCATTTAACGAACATTCAGAGCAAGATCCAAAAGGATCAAACTGCTCCTAAGTAATTTAACTGTATCCCAGAACAAAATTCAAGAAGATTAATAGGAATACAAAAATATCCAGCATCTAAGAAGATAAAATGCATAATGTATAGCTTCCAATCAGAAATTACAAGGCATGCAAAGAAGCAGGAAAATCCAATCATAATAAAGAAAAAAACAATCAATCGATCCCAACTGACACAGCTGACAGAGATGTTAGAATTAGCATAACAAATATATTAAATAGATGTATTCCATATGTCCACAAATTATGTAGAGACATGGAAGACTTTTTAAATTTAATTTAATTTATTTTTTTATACAGCAGGTTTTTATTAGTTATCCATTTTATACCTATTAGTGTATATATGTCAATCCCAATCTCCCAATTCATCACCCCCGCCCCACCACCACTTTCCCCCCTTGGTGTCCTTACATTTGTTCTCTGCATCTGTTCATGCGCTGGAAGAGCAAAATGTCATTTCTCCCCAAACTGACCTATAGAGTCAATACAATCCAATAAAAATTTCAACAGCTTTTTTCATGGAAGTTGACAGACTGATAATATGTATGGGTTAATAATAACCCATACTTCACATCATATACAAACATTAACTCAGAAAGGATCCTAGACCTAAGTGTAAGATCTAAAACTATATCATTCTAGAAGAAAATATAAGAGAAAAATCTCTGTGATCTTGGGCTAGGCAAAGATTTCTTAGATAACATGGTCCAAATACCTACAATAATCATCTCTTCTGGGAGGCCCTGACCCTCATCCTGGACAGCTATCCTTTTTTTTTTCTGTATTCTACCTGAGCACTTTGTATATGATAGTCATCAAATCATACTGTATATGTTTATATTTCTCTCCTGCATTGAGCACACCTAGAGTAAAGATCATGTCTTAATTATTTTAATGTCTCCAAAGTTCAATAAATGTTAATTACATGATGTCTCCAACTCCAAGCTTAATCAGGGAGAAAATTTTTTCCTAGGAGCCTCTCAGCATATTTCCTGATGTCTCTTTGGCCAGAACTGGGTCATAGGGTTACCTCTAAGCAAATCACTAGTTAATGCAATTACCATGATTTCCTTGGACCATTTATGCTTCACTCTTAGGGGATGGGCTTACCTTCCCCAAGGAGCTATGGCTGTTGGGTAGGCTGGCTGCAGAGAACTCTCAGAAGTGTGGTGATGGTGGAGTTGGTGACATTAACCAGGCTGCTTCATTTTCCACTGTGAGGTTGTAATTCACAAACAGCCTAGCTTATACCTAGATTTTGGAAGGAAAAACTGCCAGATATCACTATATTAGAAAATAAAAAGAACAACACAGCTCTGCTACAGTAGGAAGAGTGAAATTACTCATCTGAAACAGCAAGACTTTGCACTGGGCTTTTTATAGCTTTTTAGATAATGCATCTATAGAAAAAGCTTGGTAAGCTTTACTGCTGAATCATTTACATCAACTCATACAGTTTTGAATATTTATTATTTTTCACAATAGCCGTTGTTTTAGAACATATGTGGTTATATAAACATTCTTCACAAACCTTAAAACTAACTGAAGCAATAGATATCATTACAGTAAATGTTAGAAGCAAAAAAAAAAAAAATCTAGCCAGTGGGTCCTATGAGTTTGTATTGATATTTTCTATGTGAATATAGCAGCTTAGAGAAAATAGGGTGCAAGGAAAAAAACATGTAAATGTTGTTTCTAACCTAACAAATCTGGCAGCAAGCATTTCACTGAGAAAAACTGTCTCCCTTTCTTAAAGGAAAAATTCATATTTCTAATTTTATGTGGTTTTGTCTGTTGCTTGGTTTTGTTTTGTTAAATAAAATCTCATATTTTTCTTCCACGCTGTGAACCGCAGGCCCTATCTGGACCACTTCAGGATATGGAAGCTCTGAAGCAATCTCTCAGTCTAGAGTGCATGAAAGGACAGTTTTCAGGTCTGGGAACAAGCAAATGGGGAGAAGAGGAGAATTTTTCTTTTTAATTTTTTTTTTTTAGAAGATGTTGGGGGTAGGAGTTTTTATTAATTAATTTATTTATTTTTGCTGTGTTGGGTCTTCGTTTCTGTGCGAGGGCTTTCTCTAGTTGTGGCACGCGGGGGCCACTCTTCAGCGCGGTGCGCGGGCCTGTCACTCTCGCGGCTTCTCTTGCTGCGGAGCACAGGCTCCAGACGCGCAGGCTCAGTAGTTGTGGCTCACGGGCCTGTTGCTCCGCGGCATGTGGGATCCTCCCAGAGCAGGGCTCGAACCCATGTCCCCTGCATTGGCAGGCAGATTCTCAACCACTGCGCCACCAGGGAAGCCCAAGAGGAGAATTTGAAGCTGTATTTTCATCCCCTCCCTCAGTCTCCATAATGACTTACGCCTTTAGAGCTCTGAGAAAAAACGTGGGTAATCTGTGCTCACTGCCCTTCCTCCAATCCATAGCCAAAGGGAAATCTCTCAGCTCCAAGACTGAACTCCCCAGCTACCTAGTCCTCCTCAAACCAGTCTCCCAGTCGTGTCAAAACTGCCATCAGGGGGACTTCCCTGGTGGCGCAGTGGTTAAGAATCCTCCTACCAATTCCGGGGACACGGGGCTGATCCCTGGTCTGGGAAGATCCCACCTGCCACGGAGCAACTAAGCCTGTGTACCCCAACTACTGAGCCTGTGCGCTAGGGCCCGCGAGCCACAACTACCGAAGCCCGTGTGCCTAGAGCCCGTGCTCCACAACAAGAGAAGCCACTGCAATGAGAAGCCCGCTCAGCACCACGAAAAGTAGTCCCTGCTCACCGCAAGTAGAGAAAGCCCGCAGGTAACAACGAAGACCCAACGCGGCCAAAAGTAAATAAATTTATTAATTTTTTTAAAAAACCTGCTATCCGATCCACCCTAGCTGATCCAGAAGGTTTGGCAGGCCCTCCTTGTTTTGACCTGAGCAGTGTCAAGAACCAGAAGTGCTGACTTCATAGTGGGCTCTATATGCAGCCTCGTTCCTAGAGTCCTGTCCTCTTGGGACCAAAGAGTCAGCAGTAAGTAGGGTTTGTAGCTTCAGCTGTCTCTGTGGAGTTGGGAGAAGGCACAGCCTCAAGAAGAGACATGATGAGACCCTTTCCATCTCAGTGGCCATTCCTTTTTCTAAAGTTTGCGACAGCATTATCTGGGGCCGGAGACTAGAGGACAAAAGGGGTACTGCTGAGTAACATTTCCCTCCATGGACCCCAGCCAGTGCCTTGAGGTATCTGGAGCTGCAGGACACCAAGGGTGGAATGTGTGCTAGACCCTGCATCCAGAGCAGAGAGCCAGTGCCCAGAGCTCATTAGTTACCAGTTCTTCTCACTGATCATCCAGGATTGAGCAATGGTAGACTGACCATATCATGTTCTCCAGGTGCTTAGAGGGCATCACTGTGGCTGCATTTTCCTCCAGAGCTCTAAGGCTTGAGGATGTAGTGCCACAGGATCCTAGGTTCTGGAGGAAATATGGACTGGGCTATGAGGAGTCTGGAAGGTCCTGAACAATGATACCAGGACAAATGTAGTTGGTTGTAATTGTTCTGCAGTATGGATGTAGCAGTTATCTTAAATTCCCTGTGGTACTCAAAAGCTCAGTGAAAACAATTTGCAGTATTTGCATAATCCAGATGCAAGCTGAGATAAGTCTGCCATTTCAGAGGAAAATAAAATTATATTGAGGGTCATAGCATAAAAACTTTCCTCATTCCTAAAACTATGGTTTCATAAAAGTGCCTTTATCAATAGATAAATAATAAAAACTTCCCTCAAATCCTTGGCTGTGCCTGAACAGGGCAAGAACCTAAGAAACTCAATGGAAAGCAACAGCTGGGGTTAGTGGTAGAGATTTCAGTAGTTTTCTGGTGCTCTGGAGAGGGACTTTCTATTGACCTCCAGAAGGGCCATGTCTTAAGAACAAGGATCATGTTCAAGGACTAAGGACTTTACTCTAGGACAAAGGATAAAACTGAAATAGCCCCATTCTAATATAGCTTAAAACCAAGCCTCCATAAGATCAGGGTAATCTTCCAATGATTTAACTGCTGCTAGGACAAATCCAGTGCTCTTCAAAAGATAAGAGAATCCATAGTCTCTTACAATGTATCATACAAAATGTAGAAAATATATAGTCAAAAGTTAGCAGATATGTGAAGAAGCAGGAATATGTGACCAATAGTAAAAAAAAAAAAAAAAGTGGTTATTAGCTATAGACCCACAGACCACTTAGATGTTTTAATTAGCAAACAAGAATTTTTAAAACCTATAAAAATTTATCAAAGGATTTAAGGGAAAGGTGGATATAATGGGTGAAAACCGAGAATCCTGAAAAAGAACCAAATATAACTCTTAGAACAGAAAAATACAATACATAAACTTTAAAAATCTGTTGGATGAGACTAATAGCAGATTGAACAATGCAGAGGAAAAGACTGATAACCTTCAAGACAGACCAGTAGAAATTATCCAAATTGAAGTACAGGGAAAAAAAAATTGAAACAAGGACCTGGGGAACAGTCTTAAGTAGTCATAACTGGGGTCCCAGAAGGAGAAGAGAGAATGGGGCAGAAAATATATTTGAAGAAGTAACAGACAAAAATTTTTCCAGATTTGACTAAAAACATCAAGTCACAGATCCAAAAATCCTGGTGAACCTCAAGTAGGATAATTACAAAGAAAACTACATCTAAGCACATCATAATCAAACTTCTGAAAAGCAAAGATCACAAGAAAATTTTAAAAGCCACGAGAGAAAAAAGGACACGCTATGTACAAGAAACACTGGTAAGAATTAGAGATGACTTCTCATAAAAAATAATGGAGGCCAGGGGACTTCCCTGGTGGCGCAGTGGTTAAGAATCCACCTGACAATGCAGGGGACCTGGGTTCGAGCCCTGATCCGGGAAGATCCCACATGCCTCGGAGCAACTAAGCCCATGCACCACAACTACTGAGCTTGCGCTCTAGAGCCCCTGAGCCACAACTACTGAGCCCACGTGCCACAACTACTGAAGCCCACGCGTAGAGCCTGTGCTCCGCAACAAGAGAAGCCACTGCAATGAGAAGCCCGCGCACTAAAAGGAAGAGTAGCCCCTGCTCGCCGCAACTAGAGAAAGCTCGCGTGCAGCAACGAAGACTCAATGGAGCCATAAATAAATAAATAAATAATAAAATAATGGAGGCCAGAAAACAATCGAACAAACTTTTCAGAGTGCTGAGAGGAAAAACAATAACAAAACTATCAACCTATCATTCCATTAAGTAAAAACATCCTTCAAAATTGAAGGAGAAACGTCGACATTCAGATAGTGAAAAGCTGAGAGAATTCATCACTAGAAAGCTTGTGCTATAAGAAACACTAAGTAAAATTCTGGCGGAAGGCAAATGATACCAGATGGAAACTTAGAACTATAAGAAAAAATTACGATCACTGGAAACTGTAGATATATGGGTAAATATAAAAACATTTTTCCTTACTTTTCTTCAATACTCTATACAATAGTTGACTGCTTAGAGCAAAAAAAAAAAAAACCCTACAAGGTAACATGGGATTTATAATTTATGTAGCAGTAAAATACATGATGGCAATTACACAAAGGATGGGAGGATGAGTTAAATAAAATTATACAGTTGAAAGATTCTTATGTTACATGTAAAGTGGCGTAATAATAAATCAAGTTAGATTATAATAAATTAATGCAGATTGTAATTGCAATAGCAACCACTAAAAACGTAATACAATTACGTTTTCCTTGTTTTGCTTAACAGCTAATAGAAGAGATACAATTAAATAGTTTTAAAAATGCTTGACTAACCTAAAAAAAGGCAGGAACAGAGGAAAGAACAGAGAGGGCAAATAGAAATCAAATAATAAGATGGTAGACTCGAATCCAGTCATTTCTATAATTACATTAAATGTTCAGGAATTAACCAGTCCATAGATGCAGAGATGGTCAGAGGGATAAAAAAGCAAGACCCAATTATATGTTATTTATAAAAGACACAACTTAAATACAAAGGCACAGATATATTGAAAGCAAAAGGATAGCAAAAGATGAATCTTCAAAATGCTAAGCATAAGAAAGCTGGTGTGGCAATGTTAGCAAAGTGGACTTCAAAAAGAGTATTTTAAGAGATAAAAGGATCATTTCACAATGATAAAGGGACCCATTTATTCAGTAGATATAACAAACCTAAATTATATGAGCCTAAAAACAGCTCTACAATACATGGAAATAAAAGCCATAAAACTACTTAAATTAAAAACTATCAATAAGTAAATGTTTATCAAATCACAGTATTGTAAAACTTCCTAAAAATACGCAAAAACAGACAACATAAAAGAGAGATTTGAAATCATAACTACTTAAACTTTGACACATTAAAAAATAACCAGAGGGGCTTCCCTGGTGGCACAATGGTTAAGAATCCGCCTGCCAATGCAGGGGACACAGGTTCGAGCCCTGGTCCAGGAAGATCCCACATGCCTCGGAGCAACTAAGCCCGTGCGCCACAACTACTGAGCCTGCACCCTAGAGCCCGTGAGCCACAACTACTGAGCCCACGTGCCGCAACTACTGAAGCCCGCGCGCCTAGAGCCCGTGCTCGGCAACGAGAAGCCCGCACACTGCAACAAAGAGTAGCCCCTGCTCGCGCAACTAGAGAAAAGGCCCGTGCGCAGCAATGAAGACCCAACGCAGCCATAAATAAATAAATAAATTTATTAAAAAAAAAAACAGAGACAACAAAAAAGAAAAATTAGAAATTAGAAAAAAAATTATACCTATGAACAGCAAAACATCTATGAGCAAAGTCCAAGAACATCACCAAATCAAGGCGTTTGTCATTCTAGGAAGAATAGTTTCAAACTGAAGGCCGCACATGACTCCATCCTTAGGCAGACAATGTGATTGATTACAGGCATACCTCAGAGATGTTGTGAGCTCAGTTCCAGACCACCGCATTAAAGCGAATATCACAAGTGTCACATGAATGTTTTGATTTCCCAGTACTTGTAAAAGTTATCTTTACACTATACTGTAGTCCATTATGTGTGCAATATCATTATGTCAAAAAAATACAATATACATACCTTAATTAAAAAATACTTTATTGCTAAAAAAATGCTAACCATCATCTGAGCCTTCAGCAAGCCATAATCTTTTTGCATAGTAACATCAAAGATCACTAATCACAGATCACCATAACAAATATAATAATAATGAAAAAGTTTGAAATGTGAGAATTATCAAAATGTGACATAGACACAAAGTAAGCAAATATTGTTGGAAAAATGGTACCAACAGACTAGCTCGATGCAGGGTTGTCACAGGCTTCAATTTGTAAAAAACACAGTATCTGTGACGCACAGTAAAAAGAGGTATGCCTGTACTTCTCCAGTGATGAAAGTACTTGCTTGAACACCTAGGAACCATCACGAGAATTATATCAGTTAGCTATTACAGTGTAACAAGCCATCCCAAAACTCAGTCACTTAAAACAATCATTTATTTATTTCCCAGGAATCTACAGTGTGGATAGGTGATTCTGCTAATCTGGGCCATGCTTGGTTGATCTTAACTAGCTCACCCATGTGTCTATAGTCAGCTGGCAGGTCAGTTGTGAGTCATGCTAGATTACCCAGCCCCAGCCAAGGCAGCCTAGACAAGAACTGCCAACCCAGCCAACACACAGAATTGTGAGATAAATAATAAATGCTTGCTGTTTTAAGCTGCTAAATTTTGAGATGGTTTGTTATGCAGCAAAAGTTAGCCAATGCATCCTGCCAGGAAAAGCTTTCTGACTATCCACAAATTATATGATGAACAGGATGATGATACATGAGAGAAAATAAGCACTTCCCTCCCTTAGACCCTTATAAACTTTTAGCAGAAATAAGAATAACCATGTAATTAGCTGAAATGTTTTATTATAGTCATTACAAAAGTGCATTTTAGCGGTAGAGGTGAGCCAGAGATTCTCTTGATTACTTGGAGTATGGGTTAGCCTTTCTAGAATCAACCATAGCCCTCCAGTATATTTCATGCTGGTCTCTCCTCCACCTCACCCGAAGCTCTGCAAACTTTCTTTTAGAATAGGAAGAGCTAACTAAACTCGGGGGAGACTTAAAATCATCCATGAGAATGCAGGGAAAACAATAACTTCTTTTTTATATTTATTTTTATTGCATCTTTTAAGGATTTATGTTTTTGTTTAAAAATTTTTTATATACAAAATATATTAGTACAGTACTATAAGCATAAAATTTTAAAACTTATAAAAGCTCAAAATAACTTTTATAGATAGCATTATAGACATCTGGAGACCCATAATATAGAGATACCTCTAAATTTCTATATGTCAGACATCACAGCACAAAGAAAATGTAGCTCCATCTAATCCATCTTGAAAGAAATTCTCAGGTACTACAGCCATCAGATTCCACAGTTCTATGCTCCTTCCCAGGAAACTTCTTCTCATGGGTCTTAGAGCTTGTTCTTTAGCAGTAATTAATTGAGCACTTGTTCTGTGCCAGAGCTAGTTCCTGGGTATAAGTGATGAGCAACAGTCATAGCCTCTACCCTGATGGAACTTGCAAGCTGTGTTAGTCTTTTGGGGCTGCTATAACAGAATACCATAGAATGTCTGGCTTATAAACAACAGAAATTTATTTCTCACAGTTCTGGAGGTGGGAATTCCAACATCAAGTCTCCAGAATATTTGATATCTGGTTAGGGCCTGCTTCCTTGTTCATAGATGGCCGTCTTCTTGCTGTGTCTTCACGTGGCAGAAGGGCAGAGAGAAGTAAGATTTCTCTTGAGTCTTTTAAGGTACTAATTCATTCATGAGGGCCCCAACCCCATGACATCATCTAATCATAATTACCTGCCAAAGGCCCCACCTACCTTCTAAACCATCACCTTGGAAGGTAGGGTTTCAACATATGAATTTGGGGGTCAGGGGGACAGAAGCATTGAGTCTATAGCACAAACTCTCTCTTGTCACATAACCCCGTGTCTCTTCCTGGAAAAAGATAATATATCCACCTCCACGATGTGGAATCCCAGCTCCTAATCCCTGATCCTGAGAGAGCAGAATACCATATGGTTTCTATAGAAAACTCAGATACATTTTGATGCTTTCATGAATCAGCATACAGGATGTGGAGGGAAAAAAGAGAAAACCTAAAGAGGTGTTTCCTGAAAGAGGAAGGCAAGTAAAAACATTCTCCCTGTCTGACTTTGCCTCACTCCACAGCTAGCGATAGCCTTTCCCTAGCCACAGGTGGCTGAAGAAGGCAGGTAGGGGAGTGTTTTAAGCGTTAGAGGAGGGACTTACCTGGTGGCGTAGTGGTTAAGAATCCGCCTGCCAATGGGTTCAAGTCCTGGTGCGGAAAGATCCCACATGCCGCGGAGTAACTAAGCCCATGCACCACAACTACTGAGCCTGTGCTCTAGAGCCCATGAGCCACAACTACTGAGCCCGAGGGCTGCAGCTACTGAAGCCCGCATGCCTAGAACCCGTGCTCCACAACAAGAAAAGCCACTGCATTGAGAAGCCAGTGCACTGCAACAAATAGTAGCCCCCGCTCGCAGCAACTAGAGAAAGCCCACGCACAGCAACAAAGACCCAATGCAGCCAAAAAATAATTAATTAATTTAAAAAAAAAAAGAGAGGACAAGAAAAGATGCTGTCTCCCACTCCCATCCCTTTCTTCCCTCAAAGGTGGGTGATGACAGAGGAGCTCACTGGACACCTGATTATATCCACAGGTTGAATACTCTTGATGGTGAAGA
This sequence comes from Physeter macrocephalus, assembly GCF_002837175.3. Taxonomy (NCBI): domain Eukaryota; kingdom Metazoa; phylum Chordata; class Mammalia; order Artiodactyla; family Physeteridae; genus Physeter; species Physeter macrocephalus. The sequence goes on along the minus strand of NC_041224.1, from coordinate 107,765,561 downwards.
GAGAACGCATGCCTTTATACATTCGGGCTGAAGAAAGGAAAGAAATGCGTTGGTGCAATGAAGGAGGGGTGAAGAATGAAGGAGGGAGAAAAGTGTCTGTTCTTTTGATGGCATCAATTTTACTCTCTCTTTTTGAAGGGTCAAATGGTTTGTGAACCACTCCACCACTTTCTTCCCTCTCTTCCATACTTTTTTTTTTTTCTATTTCTTTCTTCTTTGTTCTCCCCCATACCCAAAGCTGTGTCAGGAATGGAAGAAGGAAAACTTACGCTTTTATAGGATGTACTTGATGAGTGTTGGTAGGAAAAGAGACAAATCATTTTATCTCATTTTCTTCCTATGGGCCAAGGGGAGTAAACAGAAGAGGAGAGGTGGCTTCACATCATGGTATTTAAGTGTTGTTAACTTTACATTATGGTATTTAAGTTACAGGATATCAAGAAGAAGAGTGAACATCACCCAAGGACTTTGCATCCTCTTCTAGGGAAAGGATTTGTTCATTTTCAGTTGATGCAGAAGAGTTATATCATGTTCGGTAGAAGTATGACCTTGTCATTGTCTTTATTTAAAGATTAAGTATGTTTTAAGGAGAAGCATATAGATGCCACGTTGACAAAGGGACGGCTTGTAATGGTTAATTTTAAGTGTCAACTTGGCTGGGCCACAGTGCCCAGATATTTAGTCAAACATTATTCTGGATGTTTCTACAAAGGTGTTTTTTGGATGAGATTAACAGTTAAATTGGTGGACTTTGAGTAAAGCAGATTACACTCCGTAATATGGGTGGGCCTTGTCCAGTCCATTGAAGACCTTGATAGAACAAAGACCTCCCCTAAGCAAGAAGGAATTCTGCTAACAAATGACCTTTGCACTTAAAACTGCAACTCTTCCCTGGATCTCTAGCCTGCTGGCCTACACCATCAGATTTTGGATTTGCCAAGCTTCACGATCGTGTGAGGCAATTCCTTAAAATATCAATAAATCTTTATCTGATATATTTGGCAAGATGCATGAGCAGTTTCTGAAAACTCCATACTTGTGTGAGCTGCCTTCCCAGTCTTCACTAGGCTGTAGGTGCCCACCTGTCTTCACCAAAGGAGAGATAACTGTAAGCCCAGGGGGTCTCACGGAAAGAGGACAGGATAGTTCAGTTCCCAACCCCGTCTGATTGCTGGTTTGGCGCCAAATACTACAAATAAACTTTAAAATAAAGTCTCTTGTTTTAAATTCAATTCAATCATATCTCACCATTTGTTAAACCATTTCAGAATTTTTTAAAGGAATTAATAAAAACATGAAAATATTTCAGAAGATGTTGCCAACATAGAAATCCAACAAAAAGATCAACTCTCAATTAGCAGAAGTTTACAAAAAGAATAACACAAGAACAATAGGAGTAGAATTCATTTTTTTTTAAAGAGAAGGAAAAAAACTCCAGAATTGCAAAAAAGATCACAGATTGAAAATCACACCAACAGAGTCTCTGGAAAAGTAAGCATCACCAGAAATTCTGAGACACAGCTTCTTCAACATTTTCAACTACAGGGAAAGATAAACTGGCACATTTCTAAGAAAGAAAATATGGGTAGTGTTCACAAGAACAAGCCCTAAGGCTGAGCTCTGGATTTCCTGTCTCTCACTAGCAATGCCAGAGGATGGTGGGGTGGCATCTTCCCTTGAAGACTGAGTGGAAAGGTGTGACTTAAAAGTGACATTTTTCATTTTCTGCGGGAAGGCAGCAGAAAGACTCTTCGTACTGTCTAAACTCAGCCAACAGCCTTATATCAAGGGGGCTCAAAGAAGCATGATAAAATACTAAATGTTGTAATTAGATAACATACTTTGGTATATAGTTATTTTTATTGAAGAGAATGTGTAATAACTTCCAAATGTCATCAGAAAAGTAACTGATTTTTCTTTAAATGTTGGAATTGAAACAGGAAGGAAAGGGGCAGGGCATAACCTTTGAAAGAATGACATAGCCCGAGGACATGACATAAACTGATTAGAACCAAATGGGTCCAAGATGACAGACAAGTCAACTCCCACTAGACCTTGAGCCTCAGTATATGCTCACTGTAACACATCAGCAAACTAAATGACACACCCACAGGCACCAAGGCAGCTCCAAGGCTGACCATAAGGATCAAAATTGGGCAGTGGCCGATTCCTGGAAATCCCCACCCCTTCCCGAAATAGCTGGAATACTCCTCCCATTCATTAGCCTATGAAATTACCCACCCCTATAAAAACTGACAACCCCATACCCTGGTACCTTTCTCACCTTCTGAGGTGGCCCACTTCCTGTCTGTGGAGTGTGTTTCTGTCTAAATACATCCACTTCTTACCTATCACTTTGTCTCTCACTGAATTCTTTCTGCGATGAGACATCAAGAACCTGAACTTCATTACATTAAGTCCTGAAATCAGGTGTGTGATCTCAGTTGGAAGACCATGGGTTTTGGCCAGGTTCGAGTCCCCGCCTCATGGGTTCAAGTCCCAATCTGGGTTTAGGCTGGGTTCGAGTCCTGGCACATGGGTTCAAGTCCCAATCTGATGTGCACCGTTTCAGAATCAGTAAGGCCTAAAAGCAAATAAAGCAACCTAAAAGAGGAAAAAATAATGGGGGATGGGGAGGAACTCAGGTTCTTAAGAACAAGAAAAGTTAAGAGAAGCGACAAGCTGTGTAGACCCAAAGGGCAATGTTGCTTGTCTTCTTAAAAAGAAGTGCCCCAAATTGCAATTAATGCAGTAGCTTTGAATTAAGAATGATTTATAAAATATTTTAAGATATGAAACAGAATTTTTTTGAGTTTTTTTTTCAAATACTTTGAAAGGCTCAAGGGGAAGGAAAGCTCCGCCCTGCCTCAGAGTTCAGTGTCTGAGTGGGAGGGTGGCCCTGAAGCCACTGCACATGACTTTGCCTTAAGTAGACAAGAGACATGACCCGATTTGCATTTTAAAATGTCAAAGGTAGAATGGATCCTTCCTATTGCTTTCTTTATGCTCCTGGTCTCTCACTTGAGCTAATATTGAGATTAGCATGCTTCCTGAATCAGAATACATGTGTGTGTTGGCAGCATATCTCTGGGAGAAGGTGCCCTCAGCCAGTGTGCAGGGCAACGGTGTCCTTATTGTCACAAAAAGTGTATCTGGTTATCACCTTTGACAACATTAGTTATGATTTGATTCCAGGACCACCAAATAACCCTGATTATAACTAACTTCTCTTGTAGCTTTATCTCTAGCAAGATACTAAGCTGATCAATGAATGTTCTTTTTTTGTTGTAAGTCAAGAACTTAGCATTATGGTTTTATTTTTCTTAAGTGTGTATCTCTATGAATCCTCAATCTGCTATCTTTCTTTATTATTTTGATATAAGCCTATAATCCCTTATCCACTACTCTGAAATCCAAAAAGAAAGTTGTTTTTTTCATTTGGCAGCAAAACTTGACATGAACAGATGGAAGTCTATTTATAGTCTATCCTCCTCAAGGAGAATACTTATATATTTTGTTGCAGAAATATAATGTGTTTGATTACAAGGTATCCTTTATCTGTATATACTGAGATACAGTTTTTGTCCTTTTTCTGCATCTATTGAGATAAGATGGTGTTTGTCCTTTATTATGCTTTATTGTGAATTATACCGATTGATTTCTTAATGTTAAATCCAATTTACTTGTAGTGTATTTTTTTAAATATATTGCTCGATTTGGTTTCCTGATATTTCACTTAAGATTTTTACATCTATGTTCGTGAGAGATTAGTCTGAAATTTACTTTTGTAATATTTTTGTCAGATTTTGAAATGAAAGTTTATGCTGGCCTTATGAAGTGGGTTGGAAAGTGTTCTGTCTTCATTTTGGGGGAGCATCTGTGTAAGATTGGCATTATTTTTTTCATAAATGTTTGGTAAAATTCACAGGCCTTGAAGTTTTCTTTGTGGGATTAATTTTTTTAATTGTTACGGAGCGATCCATATTTTTCTATTTCTTCTGATATAAGATTTGGTGCATTGTATTTTTCTAGGGATTTTTTTTCATTTCATCTAAATTTTAATGCCATTGGCACAAAATTACTTACAATATTCTTCTATTATTTTTTATTATCTGCAGGATCAATAGAGATGCTTCTTCACATTCCTAATGTTGGTTATTTGCATCCTCTCTCTTCTATCAGTCATTTATCAGGATTATTAGAGAACCAAATTTTGGCTTTTTTGTTCCTTTCATTATGGTCATTTCTTATCTCATTAATCCTCTTGATTTATTCTCATCTTTCATCTACTTTCTTTGAGTTTATTTTGCTGTTCTTTTTATAATTTCTAAAAATGGATGCTTAGTTCATTTATTTTTCAGCTGTTCTTCTTTTTTGTATAATTCATTCAAAACTTACAATTTCCCTTTAAGAAGCTTTATAACACAGGTTTTGATATGGAATATTTTATGATTATTCAATTCCAAATAGTTTTAAATGACCATTATGATTTATTCTTTAACATGAGTTATGTGGAAATGTATGCCTTAATTTCCAACCATATGTAGACTTTCTAGTTTTTGTTGTTGGCGGTTGTTAGTTGAGTTCTGGCACAACTGAACTGAGGACAGAGAACATGCTCGATATGATTTCAATATTTTTGAGACTTGTTTTATGGTCCTTCATTCTGGCCATAGATTTTTGCCAGGTTGGTAGTTATTTTCTTTCAGCTCTTTGAAGATATCTATTTGTTGTCTTCTGGCTTCTGTTGCTTCTGTTGAGAAAACCAACCCACTATTTGGCTGGTTGAGAAACTGATTACATTGGGCCACTTCATTCAGAAATTCATCCTAAAAAAAAAAAGAATGTATATATATAGGTATAACTGAATCACTTTGCTGAACAGTAGAAATGAACACAACACTGTAAATCAACTATATTTCAATTTTTTAAAAAAAGAAAAAAAAATGCATCCTGATGGTGACTGACATGTGTTCTGGGTAAGAGGTGTGCTTTTCCTACTAACTGTTTCTGCACCAACACCATCAATCAAGGACTCACGGGGTGTCTGATTTACCACTGTGGCATTCCACACAATGTTACCCTAGGCCAAAAAACCCACTTTATGTCAAAGAGGGTGTGACAAGGGGCACATGATGGCAGAATCTACAGGTTCTACCGTATGCCATGTCACCCAGAAGCTGCTCATATAAAAGAGCATGGTAACTGTTTTTTGAAGGGATGCTAAGGCACCACCAGCATGGAGATAATATACTGTCTTTCAGGATGCAGTGTACATCTTAAACCAATGGTCATTAAACCAACCATGCTGTGTCCCCACAGATAGAACACATGTGTCCAGGATCAAAGTAGGAGGAGTCCATTTTAACATCATTCCCAGCAACTCACTTGGCTAATTTGTGCTTCCTATCTCCATGACTTTAATTTCTACAAGTCTAGAGGTCCTGGTTCCAGCAAAAACTAAAACTGGCTGCTCCCTAGTCATTGTGCTCTCATGTACATAGACCAGCAGGCAAAGAAAAGAGTTAGACAACTTACAGGGACAATTGATCCTGATCATCTTGAAGATATAGGTTGCTGCTACATTACAGGGGCAAGGAGAAATATGTCTGGAACTCAGGGAACCATTGAGGCATCTCTTGGTGCTCCTATGCCCAGACTTAACTGTGAATGGGCAATTAGTATCAACCATGCCTGACAAAGGCATGACAAGCCACCTCGGGCTGCAGATATGCTAGCCAAGAATGAAGGGCATCTAGAATGTTGTAGGTGAATATCAGTTATAGTATCAGGACCAACTACAGTTGTGGGTACATAGATTGCCCAACTAACTCTCCTCTTTCAAGTTTTCAACACGAATGGTGACTAACTGCCATCTCCAAATATGTGTTGGGATAGAATGAAGCGAAGCTTGAGTGGATATGAGTGACACAAGGGGTGGATTGTAAAGGACAATATTTATTCTTTGTTTAACAAAGCGTCTTTCCCTTTGGCTTTCTTTTTATGCTTTCTGTGTGTGCCCTTGGGTTAAGTGTGCTTTCATTTCCAATGGTCAGAACCTATGACCTTCTTTTAAGGACTGCCCTCCAACCTCATTGAGAGCCAGAGAACTGAATTTATATCCTGCCTTATCCCCCTCCCAAAAGGAAGTCCTTAATCAAAGGTTGTCAGGGGCAGGATTATGAAAGCCCAGGACCCATTTTTTGGGTGGGAATGACTCCAATCTGCACACAATTATTCAGACATTGCAATTCTAACACCTTTGTTTCTCTTAGAATGATCTCTCTCTTTCTCTCTCTCTCTCTCTCTCTCTCCTATTTATTACAGTTAAGTGTATTTGAGGTGTTACATTTGTAGTGCTAATTTGAGATGGTATTCTTGGCCTCTTTGGCATAAAAAGAGATCTAGACATTTGTAAAAGTGGATCAGCTCCTGTTTATTCATCATTTAGCTGGAACGGCTTTGGGAGCATAGGCTGTCCAACTTCTGAGAGTTATACAAGTCTGCAAAAATCATATAACCTTTTACTGATGCCCTGATATATGGTTACCCCTGGAACTGTAAAACCATCCATACCCTATAATATTGGCTGTCTGCGACATTCACATTATGCATGCTTAGCTCTCTTGTATTATTGATGATTGAGAGTTGCCCAAGAAAGAAGGAATCTGGGCATATATAGTAAAAGGCCCATCTAGATATGACTCCTATGCATAATTTATTAAATTTGTACCATCATCTTCAATTCTTATATTAGTTTTCTTCTTATCAATGTATTTCTCTCTTTCTTTGGAATTATCAATACTTGATAGCGTCCTTCACCCACTTTCTTTCCTCCCCTTCTTCATCCTTATAGTCCAACATTTGCAGTGAACGTTCCTGAATTAAAATTACAATACAAATGTACCTCTCTCAGTCCCCGAATCAGATGCTGCTTCTGTCCAAATATAGCCTGCCTCTAGGGGGTGTGCATCCTCAAGAAATAGGGTGTGGCTCTGATTCAGGAAGTCTAGGGAGGGGCCTGAGCATTGTCATCTTCATAAAGCTCCGCTGGCATTCCTGACCTGCTCCTCCAGTTGAAAACTGCTGCCCAAGAGAATCTGTACCTGCTTCTCTCTGCGTCTCTGCTCCATTCCTCTCTTGCTACCAAATAGGCACTCCCCGCTATGAGGGAGAGGACATTCCAGCTATGAGTGTGAGTAAAAGATTCACCATGCCTGAGAACTGCCTTTGTTCTAAGGTAATTTCCAGATTGGGTGAGAGTGTCCTTTGCAATCAAAAGAACTTAAGTGACACAACTAGTAAGCTGTGATGGCTAATTTTGTGTGTCAACTTGACTGGGCCACAGTACTCAGATATTTGGTCAAGCACCAGGCTGGACGTTGCTGGGAAGGTATTTTTTACGTGAAATTAACATTTAAATCAGTAGACTCTGAGTCAAGCAGATTATCCTTCACAATGTGGATGGGTCTCACCCATCAGTTGAAGGCCTTAAGAGGAAATAGCCTAAGGGACTCCAAGGAACAGGGAATTCTGCCTTCAGACTGTCTTTAAACTTGAGCTACAACATCAGTTCTTCCCTGGATCTGCAGCACAGCAGATTTTAGACTTACCACAACTCCACAATCACTTAAGCCAATCCCTTAAAATCTCTCTCCCTCTCCCTCTCTTTATAGATAGATAGAGAGAGAGAGAGAGAGAGAGAGAGAGAGAGAGAGAGAGAGGTTCTATTTCTCTGGAAAACCTTAACATATGCATTTCTTGGTTTCTCACACATTGTTCTTAGCTCTGTGAGTAAACCTGACCTCTGGATGCACAGAATCATGCCCTGAAAGCGGCTGCAATTTCTGGACAACTGGAGACAAGCTCATTGGAATAGGACCCAAGAGCTGGACCAGATGTTGGTGTTAACACTCTCATAACTGTTACAGGACAGGTTGAACACGGTGTGCAATGAATAACTTTGAAGAAATGTGCATACATTTTCAAAAGGTACTTTATCAATAAGCAAATGTCCTGGTTTTGTCTTCTTTTTTCTGTCTCTCTTGTCCCTGGGGACCCCGAGGAGCAAAGTCCCCTGGCATTCGGGCTCATGACTCTCAATGAAAAATTTCTAATTTAATTAACTTCTTTCTAACTAGCTTTCTTCAGAGTTCACAGTAGCAAAAATTCTTTCCAGCAAAAACATAGTAATGAAACAAGAAACACTCTCTTTCTTGTTTTTTCCTTCAGCTTCCATGAATCTTTTTGTAAGCTCCTGTAGGTATGTGACACTAAAATGTTTCTGAAAATGTGGCAACCTATGAATCAAAGTGAGAAACTACTCACCTTCAAGCCAGACATTTATCTTGAGTGCTTTTCTAAGATGTACGCATCACTTCTGTGAGCTTGCGCTTTCACTCATTCTTTCTATGCCTCTTCCCACCCAACGGTGTCTCAGTTTCCCTAGCTTGTCCACACTCAACGAAACACAAGGGAATTCGAACCAATCCGATCATCTCTAATGGATTCTTGAAGGGGTCATCATTTTCTAGACAAATAAACAAGAGTCAAATGACTGCACTTTAATTACGTGAAGTGTTCTATAGAAATCTTTTGACTCATTAGCAGCTTGTCTGGTTTTTTTTCCTCCTTTTTCTTTCCTACATCTTCTTTCATTCATCCAGAACCTTGGTGAAGACAGGAATCATTCCACTAGCTCTGATGCTTTGGCTACAGGCGCTAATGCATTTCTAGAATAAGTGTTCACACTTCTTGCCTCTAACACGCAGAAACATGAAACCTGTCCCAGGCTTCTCAGCCTGATGGGGAGCCCCAGGGGAAAGGCTGTTTGGGGAAAGAAAGAACTCAGTCTCTCTGTCTGTAGTCTCTTATTTCTCACCGGTCTCCCTAGAGCTCTCCTGCAGGCAATAGCCCTTCTCCCCGCTGATTAAGTCATCATGAATTCCAAATCTAACTGTGTGAGAGACCTTGTTTCTTAAAGGTGCAAGGAACTCAAACACTCTCTCTATTTTTTTTAAGCCTTGTATTTTCTTTTCTTTTTTTAAAAAATTAATTTATTTATTTTTGGCTGCGTTGGGTCTTTGTTGCTGTGCACGGGCTTTCTCTAGTTGCGGCCAGCGGGGGCTACTCTTCGTTGCAGTGTGCGCAGGCTTCTCATTTTAGTGGCTTCTCTTGTTGCGGAGCACGGGCTCTAGGTGTGCGGGCTTCAGTAGTTGTGGCACGCAGGCTCCGTAGTTGTGGCTCAAGGGCTCTAGAATGCAGGCTCAGTAGCTGTGGTGCACTGGCTTAGTTGCTCCGCGACATCTGGGATCTTCCTAGACCAGGGATTGAACCCGTGTCCCCTGCATAGGCAGGCAGATTCTTAACCACTGCACCACCAGGGAAGTCCAAACACTATATTTTAAAATTTCTGCCTGACAGGGTCATAAACATTCTAACTTCTAGCCTTCCTGGTTGAATACAGTGAGTTAGTGTTGAGATGGTCGGAGCAGAAGCCCATTTTGACCTAAATCAAGTCAGTGACACATTTTCCAGCCACTTCTCCATCACATTTTTACAGGAAGAACCTGATGTTCTATGCATTCAACTATTTTGATGCGGTAGTGAGGAGATCGTGACGCTAAAAAGGACGTCACCTTTACCTTCACCGCGTTCCTGATCCCACGTGAGGCTTTGCGAGTTGAGCTGTGGTCCTGTGATGTCTACTGCGTATACTGCTTGAAAATTTAAAATAAAGCCCTTTGAGGAGGGGATTGGATGGCAGGTTTGGAAATTTAGGGTTTTAGGGGAAAGTAGTAGTTGTTTAAATCACAGAAAATTGAGGTAAAGCACCTCCTTCCTCTTCCCAAAGTTTGGAGTGGGGTGGGTATTAATAGCAAAGGATCATCTCTTTCCAAAGAAATCTCTTCACAGATCTCTTCGGAAATGGAGTATGTCTCCCTCCGTACTCTGATTCCTTTTTTGTGTCCTAAAACTGGGTAAGAGGTTTAAAAGTCATAGAACAAGTTTTTAAACATTTTCTTTGAATATTTGTATATGATCCCCTGGCTTTGGAATTTCTCATCTAGAGTATTTTGGTGGCTTGAACAAAATTTCAATTTTAACAGCCTGTTACATATACAAAATAAAAATAGAGTTACAAGGAGATAAAGGCAAATCTAAAAACATACGAGGAGATCCTAACACATATTTTGGAAACTGACATCAAGTAGACAACATCAATCAATACACAGAAAATATTTAGAAATAAACCTAAAAAATCATGCACAAAAATCTTTACAGGAAAAAATTTAATCTTGATTGAAAGAAATAGAACAAAAGGTGAATATAAACAGATGTTTAGGTTTCTGGATGAGACACCTTAACATTAGAAAGATGTCAGTTATCCCTCAAATTAATCTATAAATTCAATGCAATCTCAATTGAAATCCCGGCAGGATTTTTAGGCAACTTGACTGTTCTAAAATGCCAGTGAGAAAGTAAAGGCACACTAATAGTTTAGACAGTTTTGAAAGAGAAGAACACAGGTATGTGTGTGTGAGGGAGGTCTCTTGCCCCATTAGACAAGACATATTGAAGACTCTAGAGTTTAAAACAGTGTAGGGAAGGGGGAAGGAGGAGGGATAAATTAGGAGTTTGGGATTAACAGATGCACACTACTATATATGAAATAACCAACAAGGACCTACTGTATAGCACAGGGATCTATATTCAATACCTTGTGATAACCTGTAATGAAAAAGAATAAGAAAAAGAACAGATATATATATGTAATTGAATCACTTTGCTGTACACCTGAAACATTATAAATCAACTGTACTTCAATTTAAAAAATAAAATAGGACTTCCCTGGTGGCGCAGTGGTTAAGAATCCGCCTGCCAATGCAGGGGACACAGGTTTGAGCCCTGGTCCAGGAAGATCCCACATGCTGCAGAGCAACTAAGCCTGTGTGCCACAGCTACTGAGCCTGCACTCTAGAGCCTGCAAGCCACAACTACTGAGCCCATGTCCCACAACTGCTGAAGCCCATGCGCCTAGAGCCCGTGCTCCGCAATAAGAGAAGCCACCGCAATGAGAAACCTGCACACTGCAAAGAGTGGCCCCCGCTCACCGCAACTAGAGAAAACCTGCACGCAGCAATGAAGACCCAACACAGCCAAAAGTAAATAAATAAATATTTATTTATTTATTTAAAAAATAAATAACAATAAAAATTTAAAAAATAAATAAAATAGTGTAGTGTCATCACAGGAGAAGAAAAATAAATCAGTGGGATAGAAAAGAGAACCCAGACACAGATCCATGCACACCTGGGGAATACTAGAGAAGGCATTAAAACTCACCAAGGAACAGATAAACTATTCAGAAAAAAACGCTTGGAAAACTGGCTCATCTTTTGGAATAAAATGAAATTAGATCACAATCTTATAAGTGGAAAAAACAAATTTTAGATCAATTAAAACAAATAAAACTTTTAAACTGGTAGAACAATATATAGAAGTATATCTCTGTGATTTGGCAGTGGATGGGCTTCTTAAAGCAGACACAAAAACACAAACCATAAAGGAAAAGATTAATACATTTGATTATATTAAAATTGAAAACTTCTGTTTGGCAAAAGACACTATAAACACATTTAAAAGACAAGTGGCAGACTATGAAAGCACATTTGCAACATATGTAGCAGATGAAGGAGTAGTGTCCAAATAGACAACTCCTACAAATGTAAGGAAAAGACAATATGGAAATGTTGCCAAATGAGGAGCAGACAATTCACAGGAGAGGACACTCAAACAGTAAAAAAAAATTATAAAAGATCCTCAAACTCCTAGTAGCTGTGGAAAATAAAATTAATAATGTATATATCATCTTTCACTAATCGGAATAACCAAAATTTGAAAGATTGCTGTTACAAATGCTGGCAGATATAGCAGTTATGGGCTACATATTTATACAATATTTTTAGAAAACAATTAAAAATTTAAACGTTCCTACCCTTCAGTCAGCAGGAGCCATCATGAATTCTATTTACTTCCTTGTGCAAATCAGGACATCCTTGAAGGCCTGTGGCTCTCCTCTCAGTTAATTTCTAAATATGACACACCCCAGGCCTTCCTCACCTGTCCCCACACTGGCCCAGGGCCTGGAAAGCATAAGACTGTCTCTGACCTTCTCTTGCCCCACATGCAAAACACCTTTTGTCTGTGTGATTCCATTGCCTGATAGCACAGGTGATTTCTTCCTGATGCCTGCTGCTCAGAAGTATGGCCTGGGCAACTGCTTCTCGGCCTTTTGGCTAAGATCAGGTGTAGTATCTATTCTTATCAGAAGTACGGCCTGGGTTCTCTTTATTCTCGGACCCTAAACATTATGGAGAATTTGTCAGGTTGTTAGTTATCCCCACTCTAGACTAGGCAGGGACAGGAGATTTACACCATTCCCACTCTGCATCTCTGCCCCAAATTCTTCTCTTACACCAGCTCATAGAAATGTTCTAGTCTGTTCTATTGGCTTACTTTTTTTTTTTTTTTAAGTCTCTTTTGGTCTGAGACTTGGACTATACTTCTCGAACTTAGAGGCTAAAAATGTGAAATTTCCCAACCTTCTACTTCCTTACTAGGTGTGGTGGTATTAAAATATGTTCAAAATTTCATTGGTACACCTCCCTTCAAGTGATGGAAGCCAAATTCCTATCCCTTTGAGTGTGGGCTGAACCTAGTAACTTGTTCCTAATGAATAGAATACTGTGGAAGTGACAGTGTATAACTTGGGAGAGTAGGCCGTAAAAGGTACTGCCACCTCCTGCTCACTCTCCTTTGGACCATTCACTCTGGGGTAGGCCAGCTGCCATACTGTGATGTCACTCAAGCAGTCTATGTGAAGCCCATGTAGTGAGGATGCCTGCCAACAGCCATGTGAGCAAGCCATCTTGGAAGCAGATGCTCCAATCCCTTTCGGCCCCGTCTGACATCTTGACTGCAACAACACAAGAGCCTGTGAGCCAGAACTACCCAGATAAACTGACCCACAGAAACTGTGAGCTAATAAATATTTGTTGTTTTAAGTCTCTAAATTTGGGGGTAATTTGTTACACAGCAATAGATAATTAATACACTGAGGGAATTGGCAACATCTTGTCTCATGGCCAAATGGGATAATCAAAGAGAGAAGAAAAGAACATACAGGTTAATATTTTTTATGGGCTGAAATGTCAGTCCACCCCTCGCCATTCATATGTTGAAGGCCTAACCCCCAGTACCTCCAGATGTGACTGTATTTGGAGATAGGGTCTTTAAGGAGGTAATTAAGATTAAATGAGGTCATTGAAGTGGGCCCTAATCCAGTGTGACTTGTGTTTTTATAAGAAGAGGAGATTAGTGGACTTCCCTGGTGGTGCAGTGGTTAAGAATCCACCTGTCAATTCAGGGGACACAGGTTCGAGCCCTGGTCCCCTGGTCTGGGAAGATCCCACATGCAGCGGAGCAACGAAGCCCGTGCTCCAAAACTACTGAGCCTGCGCTCTAGAGCCCGCGAGCCACAACTACTGAGCCCACGTGCCACAACTACTGAAGCCAGCGTGCCTAGAGCCAGTGCTCCGCAACAAGAGAAGCCACCGCAATGAGAAGCCTGCGCACCACAACGAAGAGTAGTCCCCGCTTGCCGCAACTAGAGAGAGCCCGCACGCAGCAATGAAGACCCAACGCAGCCAAAAGTAAATAAATAAATAAAAATTTAAAATAATTTTTTTTTAATTTAAAAAAAGAAGAGGAGATTAGGACACAGAAGCACGGAGGAAAGACCATATGAAGATAAAGGGAGCATACTGACAACTTGCTCTGTGGCCAATGTGACTGAGACACTACATTTTTTATTTTAACTAATTTGAACTTAAATTTAAAACTGATGCTCAATTCAGTCATTGGAAAACTTTTAGGTACATTTGGAACAGCTTAGGTAGGTGAATCTACTTTTTCAACCGTAAATTTTTTTAAATCTAAATACATGCCATGTATTTCTGATGAAATTTAACATCTGAATTGAGATGTGCTGTAAGAATAAAATATATACTGGATTTAAGATTAAGATTTTAAAAAGAATGTAAAATAAGATTAAGATTTTTAAAAATGTAAAATATTCTCATTAAAAATTGTTGGACTTCCCTCGTGGCACAGTGGTTAAGAATCCATCCGCCAATGCGGGGGACACAGGTTCAATCCCTGGTCCAGGAAGATCCCATATGCTGCGGAGCAACTAAGCCCGTGTGCCACAACTACTGAGTCTGCACTCTAGAGCCTGTGAGCCACAACTACTGAGCCTACGCACTGCAACTGCTGAAGCTCACTTGCCTAGAACCTGTGCTCTGCAACAAGAGAAGCCACCACAATGAGAAGCCCGTGCACAGCAATGAAGAGTAGCCCCTGCTCTCTGTAACTAGAGAAAGCCTGTGCACAGCAATGAAGATGCAGCCAAAAATAAAACAAATTTATTTTTTTAAATTGTTATATTGATTACACATTGAAATAATACTTTGGATAAATTGAGTTAAATAACGTATTCTTTTATTCTGTCTTCTTTTGATTTTTTAAGTATGACTACTAGAAAAATTTTAATTACATATGTGGCTCACATTCTATTTCTATTCCTCTCATTGGTTAAAGACTGCCCCATAGGGCATCAATTTCCCCATACACACACCTAGCAATGTGTCTCTTGGCCCCTTGGGGCTGTCACAGCAGGACAGCCCTTTATCTGGTTCCATAAGTGGTGAGCAAGGCCAGGGTCATGCTTAGCCAAAACCTGAATGATTTCTTGTCACAAGCAGAGCATCAGAAGGCAGAAATAAGGAGTTGGAGGTTGGAGTTCAACCTGGAGAATCTTCTGTCGATAGACTAGAGCACAGGCAGAGCTGAGGACCCTGGTGCAGGACAAGTTGCAGCTGTTCATCGGACAGGGTGGAGGAGGTATAATGGAGCTGCCCAAGCATGCTACCTACCATCTGCTTGAGAAGCCACCACACTGCAGCCCTCATGCCCTGGCAGATATCCTCCATGGCTACCCACCCAATCTGGTGTGGGATGAAGTGAGGAGAAGCGTTCCTCACGAGCAAAGGCCTAGGCCTGGAGACATTGGGACTGAATGAGTGCAGGAATGGTGTGCATAACTGGCTGTAGAACGTCCTGTGACCCATGAGTTCCATTTAGAGCTATACACTCTAAAGAAATCTTCATACATATGTATGAAGAAAAATGTTCATTACAATATTGTTTGTAATAAAGAAAAGTTGGAAACATTTGACCATCAATAGACAAATGCGCAAATAAATTGTGGTATATTCATATAATGAACACTATATAACAGGTCAAATAAACAAATTAACCAAATGGAAATTCTAGAACTAAAAAATCAATAACTGAAATAAAAAACTTACTGGATGGACTCAGTAGCAGAATGGTGATGACTGTCAACCCAGAACTCTATTTTCAGTGAAAATACCCTTCAGGAATGAAGGTGAAATGAAGACATTTTCAGATGAAGGATAACTAAGAGAATTCACAGCCAGCAGATCTGTTCTGAGAGAATTGCTAAAGGAAGTTCTTCAGACAGAAGAGAAATAATACAGTAAGGAAAACTGTGACATCAGGAATGAAGTAAGGGAACAGAAATGACAAATACTGGGTAAATACAATAGAATGCTCTTCTCTTTTTTTAAAAATTTATTTTATTGAATCTAGTTGATTTATAATGTGTTAATTTCTACTGTACAGCATAGTGATTCAGTTATACATATACATACACATTCTTTCTCATTATGGTTTATCACAGGATATTGAATATAGTTCCCTGTGCTATACAGTAGGACCTTGTTGTTTATAGAATGTTCTTCTCTTAAGTTCCTTAAAATATGTTTAGTAGTCGAAAGCATAAATTATAACATTGTCTGATTGGATTTTTAAAGTATGCACAAATAATATTATATATGACAACGATAGCATAAAGTAGGAAGGGAAAGGGGTCCTATAAGGTGGTAAGTTTTCTACATTCCAATTAATGTGGTAAAAGAATGATTCTAAGTAGACAGTAAAAAATGATGCATTTTGTAATCCCTAGAGCAACCACTAAAAAACTGTACAAGAGATATAATGAAATCCCAATAGATAAATTAAAATGGAATATTTAAAAGATATTCAAATAACTCAAAAGAAGACAAATGTAAGAAAACCAGTTTCTTCTACACACAGAACACTCTGACACAAAATGTGCAGGCTTTCAACACTGAGTAGTTTTCCAGCTGTCTATGGATGCCAACTGGGTATCCTACAATTTAATTCAATTCTGACACTAACTACCCCAAGTAAGTGCGACCCACAGGTTAAAGGCTCCATCCCAGAAACTGCCTCCCACTTCGGATGCCCATGGCAAGTCTGGGCCTCCCATACTTCTGACCAACCAGCTATAAATCAGGCTTTCCTACAACCCCCTCTTCGGTTTCAATAATTTTCTATAACAGCTCAGAGGACTCAGGGAAAACCTTTACTTACCATGACCAGTTTATTATAAAAGATACAACTCAGGAACAGCCAAATGGAAGAGATGTACAGGGCAAGGCATGTGGGAAGGAGTGTGACGCTTCTGTGCCCTCTTGAGACACGCCATCCTTTCAGTACCTCCATACGTTCACTGACCCAGAAGCTCTCTGAACCCCTTAGTTTAGAGTTTTTATAGAAATCACATGATGTACGCATGACTGATTAAATCATTGGACATTGGCGATTAAGTCAATCTCCAACCCCTCTCCTTTCCTTGGAGGTCGGGTGCGGGGCTAAAAGTTCCAACCCTTTAATCAGGTGGTTGTTCCTCTGGCAACCACCCCCAGCCTCCCAGAGTCATCTCATTAGGATATAAACAGACTTATCACAATGGAGGTTCCAAGAGTTTTAGGAACTCTGTATCAGGAACTGGGGAAGATGACCGACTATATATTTCTAATTATACCACAACATCACAGCAAGAAAGGGGAAACAGGAGTGAAACACAGAGGGAACAAGCAAAAACAAATTTATAAAGCAGTATACCTAAACCCAAACATGCCAATAATTACATTTAAAAGAATAAGCTGTTTCTGTATGCACTAATGTAGAAAAGTCTCTAGGACATATTGTTATGTAAAAAACAAGTTACAGAACAAAGCATTCATTATAAACCAGTTAAGTTTTTTATATATTCCTGTATGTCCATGTACATTTGTATTTCCAGCCCAACATAAATGCATTAGAAAGATCTGGAAGTATATTCAAATTGAAAACAGTTCTTGAAAAGCCGCTGGGATTAGAGAGGAGAAACAGTGTCAAGAGGAAATTTTTTTCTGTATAATTTTAATGACAAGAATGTATTTATGTATTACTTTGTCATTAAAAATAAATGAATGGAATTAATTTTAAAAGAACATATTGTTTCACAGTGTGCTGGTGATACCATATGGGAATTAGACATTTTTAGGTCCCCTGACTCAGGAGTGTAGCCAACTGCTTTTAGCAGAATTTGTCAAATGAAGTTATTAGTATTTCAATCTATTTCCTATCTGTGCCATTTATCTTTTACTCCCATTTTTCTTCCCCTTCCCAAATTTAAACCCTCAAGTCTGGAGCCCTGTAACCCTAAGGGTTAGGGATCCAATCTCCCTTTATCTTCGCCCACTCCAACATCATATTACTCTTTTAGAATTTAACACTTTCAAAATTTTAGATATTCACAGGAATGACTTTCATAAAAATATATTCAGCAGTTTTTCCACTGCTATTTTTAAAGTAGTTTTAAGAGCAATGTTTTTCAAATTGTAGGTCTCAATTAGTAATGGGTCATAAAACTTATATAGTGGGTCTCAATTCATATTTATTTTTTAAGAAATGAAACAGAAAATATCAGAGTACACTGAAATTATAGTGTGGGTGAGATTTGAGAAATTTTCGCGTGTGTGCATGTGTGTAGTGGGTTGTGATGGAAAATGTTATTTGTTTTCTGTGGGTTGAGGTAAGGGAAGGAGGAGGAGGAAGAGAAACACTGCTGTTGTGAAAACATTTAAAAGAAACTTGATGCAATGTGCCTTCTTTCCTTCTTCTACTTACACATATAAGTAACGTGTGAATACTTACCCCTTAAACAAATGCTTGTTTAATGATTAGCTAACAGATTCTTAGCTATATAGGCCTAGATATGTGAGGTAACTGGAAGTTTTACAAATAATGCCATTCATCCATCCATGCATTCATTCATTCAATATTGATTTAGCATCTATTACATGCTAAGCCTCAGTGAAAGAATCTTTGGAAATTTCAGGGGGAAAAAAACTAACCTCTTGAATGGAATAATGAACAAAAATAAATAAGACATTTGCACAGGAATTTAAGCCAGTTTTGTAATACGAATGTAATCCCATGAACAGATATCCCCTGACAGGATAGGGAACAACCAAGCATGCATACCAAGACTCGCTGTCCCTGGTGGGGCAGGTGGGAGGCTGGAAAGGATTTCAAGAGCAGAGTAGGCCACCATGGTGGTACCACAGTTCCACCTCAGCGTAGGATCCCCCTGGGTAGGGATGTGAATTTTCTGGAGCCAAAAAATATTCTCCTCACCAGGACAGGCTTGGCTCTTGCTTACACAACTGACTCAAAGTATGTTACTTAAGGGGCTGGAAACAGTGATGATTGTGACTAATACATTTTTTAAGTACTGAGAATTTTTTTGTTACGAAAATTTTAACGATCATGATACAGCACAGCACTGGTTGCAATGACTCTAATTTCAGTGTATCTGAAAGCACGGTCCCCCCCACATACTGATCTCTCCACCTAATGAACATCCTAACATAAAATTTTGTCTTCTGATAATTCACAATAGAGACAGTAAATATTTCCTTGAAAGTCTTTGCTCACCTGCCCTTAGACTTGAGTGTGTAGTTTGCAGTTGTGGGTTCAATGGTATGTGCTCAATTATACATGTAGAGTTACTGATGCTGGTGATGGACTTACATTTATTCCTGCTCCTTGAATCTGGGGTGACAGCAATTATTTCCTAAAAACTTAGAAAGTCATCAGCCTTTTCAGTAAGAGCAAACAGGATTATGATCTATTCTCCATTCGTTTTAAGGCTTTAGTACTTAAGCTGATGTTTCTTGGTAAGTATGATCTCAGGTGGCCTTGAGCTGCAGCGGCCTGAAGCAGGATTTAGGTTCCCCAGCCAGAGACTGAGGTCAGGCAGCAGCAGTGAGAGCGCTGAATCCTAGTCACTAGACCACCAGGGACCAGTGGCCAGTGACAAGGCCCTGGCCCGTCAGCTGTGTAGAAATGAATTTCCACATAGAGATGGAAAGTAGTGAAGTAGGTAAAGTGTTTATTAGGAGGAAAAAGAGTACATACAGTACATGTGGATAGACACACGGGGGGGCTCAGAGAGAAAGTCACGCCCTCGTGGTAGTTTGAATCAGTTTTATGGGGCATTTCTTCCAGGTTTCCTTTGACCAATCATCTTGCTTTGCCTGGTTCTTTTATCTCATATGGATTTTTTTTCCTAGTTTCTTTAAAATTTTATTTATTTATTTTTGGCTGTGTTGGGTCTTCGTTGCTGCGCACAGGCTTTTTCTAGTTGCGGTGAGCGGGGGCTACTCTTCCTTTCAGGGCGTGGGCTTCTCATTGTGGTGGCTTCTCTTATTGCGGAGCACAGGCTCTAGGCACATGGGCTTCAGTAGTTGTGGCTTGCAGGCTCTATAGCGCAGGCTCAGTAGTTGTGGCGCACGGGCTTAGTTGCTCCGCGGCATGTGGGATCTTCCCTCACCAAGGGACCAGGGCTCGAACCTGTGTCCCCTGCATTGGCAGGCAGATTCTTAACCACTGCGCCACCAGGGAAGTCCCGCTTTGCCTGGTTCTAAGTCCATATTTCGTATATCACAGTGTCCTCCTCTGTGTGCATGTGCATCTCTTAGCCAAGAGGGATTCTAGTGAAGAGACCTATGGGTAAGTTGACATCACTTACTATGGGGTGGTGCCCCCTCCTTTTTTGACCTCCAAGGAGCCTTTCTACGCATGTGTAGTTGGGAAGGTCTCCTTAACTTCGAGAATGTGGAATATGTGGTCTTTTATCTCTTATCTGGGCAAGGCCCAGCCTCCTCTCTCGATTGTCCTGCTATTGATATTTTGGAGTTTCTGTCCACAGGGAACGAACTCCTGCTGCTTACCCTGCGGCCCATCTATCTCCTGCCTCAGGTATATGCATTTTCTTTATTAGATAATAGGAGGACACATTTCTTCTGTCTACTATTGATGTAATTTCTGTGACTATAATTTTTGAAAAGGAAAGACAAGTGAAGGAAGTGAGAGGGGGAGGGAAAGAGGGAGGGAAACTCACATGGGAGGTGACATTGGTAGGGACATGGATGGTCCGTGCCACGCCACTGTTGTTCTTCCATGATGGCTGAAGGTGAGCCATTGGGAAGTTGGCAAAATATGCCAATTTATAGCTGAGTTGAAAGGCATAGAAGAGGGACAGCTTTGGAGCGAGTGTAAGTAGTAGATATTGTGGTATCTGACCAAGAGAGCCTCAACATTCCCCTCAGCTTGACTGAGCTTTAGGCAGGCTTTTTTCTGACTCCAAGCCCTTACCTCCCTTTTCTTAGAGTGTTTCCTTTTCAAAACCTGTCACTGTGAATTCTTTCTGCCCCTTTGAGTTGTAAATCTTTTTTAAAAGCATCTTGCCAGTTTTACAACCCAGGAATGTCTTTCTCAAGGACCAGGGAGCCATCCCTTTGAAATATAAACATCAAGGGAGACAGCACCCCTATCTCCCAGTTTCTGTGGGAGGGTAGGAGCCTAATTTAGGTGGGGACCTAGCTCCAGATTGTAAAACTACCTCCTGTCATGAAGCTGCAATAAAGTTTATTTTTCCTTTGGGTAAGGCCAGTTAACAAACACAGATGGCCTGGAACATCCCCACCCAAGCTCTTAAAAACTCTCCTGCCCTTTGTTTCCCTAGAGGTGAGCTCAGCCTGAGCTCAGGACCCCAGCCCCTGTTGCAACAACCCTGAACAAAGTCTTCTTTGCCTGTTTAATTTTGTTCAGGAAATTTTTCCTTTGGCACAACTATGGGTTAGCCTGGGGAAAAAATACTTGAACTGAGAGCTGGGAAGCTGGATCGAGTCCCCCTCTGCTCCTAAATTATAGGAACTGTGGGCAAAGCACTTCACCCCCCTGAGCTCAGGATCTTTAAAATTTAGAGGTAGGGCTTCCCTGGTGGCGCAGTGGTTGAGAGTCCGCCGGCCGATGCAGGGGACACGGGTTCGTGCCCCGGTCCGGGAAGATCCCACATGCCGCGGAGCGGCTGGGCCCGTGAGCCATGGCCGCTGGGCCTGCACGTCAAGAGCCTGTGCTCCGCGAAGGGAGAGGCCACAACAGTGAGAGGCCCGCGTACCGCAAAAAAAAAAAAAAAAAATTTAGAGGTTAAAAAGATGAACTCCAAGATTTCTTCCAGCGTTAAGGTTTTTTGATGGCGGATGTGCTTGATTGACAATAGGGAAAATTATAAATTCTCCAAGAAACATATAGCAATTTAAATGCAGGTGGGTTGTTGTGTCACATAAAAAACATTAAGGACTAACAGGATCATACACTGTTGCACTGCTCTTACCTGGTCCTCAGAAGATGTAAGGGCTCTTTAGGAAGCATGAACGTGACCCCCCTGTGGAAAACCCTTGTTCTAGAGAAGTGACTAACCCCCAAGATGCTACCCATCTTGACTCCCCAGAGACACTTGTTTCCAGGTGGGCACGTTGGAGGCCACTTTTAAATAAATATTCTTTCTCGACAGACTTTTTAGTTATCCTAAACACTGCTCTGTCCTATCATGGGTCAGACACCAAGACAGCTGGTGGGAATTTGGAACCAGAAGGATCCAGAGTAGGGATAGGAACCCAGATAACCAGTTAAGGGTTTGTGATGATTACTCCATACTACTTAACTCACTATGCACTTTTTTTTTTTTTTTGCGGTACGCGGGCCTCTCCCCGCCGCGGCCTCTCCCGCTGCGGAGCGCAGGCTCCGGACGCGCAGGCCCAGCGGCCATGGCTCACGGGCCCAGCCGCTCCGCGGAACGCGGGATCCTCCCAGACCGGGGCACGAACCCGTGCTCCCTGCATCGGCAGGCGGACTCTCAACCACTGCGCCACCAGGGAAGCCCTCACTATGCACTTTTATTGTATAAACCTCTCACCTTCCACTCTTTCTCCCCAAACAGGAATGTCATTCATTCATCGATCGGCCAACCAGCCCATCTTAAGTGAAGTGGCTCAATCTCACAGAGTTCCAGCAAACGAAAGGCCTCGAGATAAGAGGCAAATAAGAACTGACCGTATTTGTCCTGCTCCATCAGGAGTGAGTGCTGTAGTACAACACATACAGCAAGGACCTCTGGTCAGAGTGCTGAAGGAATTATCCAGAATCTTCCTGGTCTATTATACTAATAAATCTAATACTAATACACCAATATACGTATACTAATATACTTACACGTTAATAATTAATAGGAGTGAAAGTTGCCTCCAGCCACCACTGTGACCCCCATCACGAGGCAGGTAAGTGCTACAGCAGTGTTCTATCAGTCAGGGCTCTCTTGCTAAGGAGAAGCACTTCTGTATTTCAAGGAGAAAGGAGTTAGTTAGAAGCTTACACAATGATTTGAAGGGTTGGAGAAACAGTATGCAAGCTAGCTGGTTCATGAAATCATGAAGGGGTGGATCCTAGGGAAACCGCTGACAACAGTCCCAGCTGTCTGTAACACCAAAGCAGGGAATTCTCACGAGGGGTTCAGAAACTGCAGCAAATCATATGTCTATCATATGTCCAAGCGTTTGTTCACAACTGCCAAACAGACGCACTGACTTTTCTGCCTTCCACATGTCCTGTGAGCAACTTTAATTGGCAGACTGTAACCCAATACAGGAAGGTGATACTGGGAAATGGAGCTCCAGACTTCCCTGCAATGCAGAGAATGGAGAAAGCGGTGTGGATGATATTGAATTGACAAAGATAATCTGATACAAGCAAATTAAGCCAAACACCTATATCGAGGGTAGAAGGCACACAAGATGCCATCAAAGCCCATGACTCCTCGTATATTAGTACAGAACCTCAGGGACACTCTGGGCAGAATCCCTAGAGCAAATTAAGCGCAGACAGACATGGTGGCTTAATAATTCACCCAGCTTCTCTTTCCTTCTCAAATGTCAAACTGCCTGGAAGTCTCAGATAACTCCCAAGCGACACAGGCTATCTTTCCTCAACCTGGCAGTGCCCTCAAGCATAACAAGACTCTTCAAAGCCTAAGTCCAAGAGAGCAAGGTCCAGAACGAGAAAGGAGTTTCCTCCTCCCCTAAGTCCTCCCTGGGGCACCCCTTTATAGGGTCCAGAGCCTCCCTGATAATTGACATGAACAGCCACGGCCATGTGCTTTCAGTGACACCAGAAGGGTATGGTCTGAACCTACGGCCCCTCAGAACAGGGCAAAAAAATGTGCATTGTGCAAAAAAATGACCATTCACCATATAAGGCATAGCATACACAGTAGCAGGGGGCTCATTTTGTTACACTCGCAGATGTCTAACCGGGGAGATGAGGGTATCATAAGTACAGGAGGGAAAGGAGATTTAGAGGAGGAAGGTGAGGAAAGGGACCCTCTGACACTGGGTGGGAATGTAAACTGGTGCAGCCACTATGGAAAACAGTATGGAGGTTCCTCAAAAAACTACAAATAGAGCTACCATATGATCCAGCAATCTCACTCCTGGGTGTATACCAGATAAAACTATAATTCGAAAAGATACATGCACCCCTATGTTCATAGCAGCACTATTTATGATAGCCAAGACATGGAAACAACTTAAATGTCCATCGACAGATGAATGGATAAAGAAGATATATATACATATATAGATGTGTATGTAAAGAAGATGATATATACATAGGTGTATACACACACAGTGGAATATTACTCAACCATCAAAAAGAATGAACTAATGCCATATGCAGCAACATGGATGGACCTAGAGATTATCATACTAAGTGAAGTAAGTCAGAAAGTGAAAGACAAATACCATATGGTATCACTTACATGTGGAATCTAAAATACAATACAAATCAACATATCTACAAAACAAAAACAGACTCACTGATATAGAGAACAGACTTGTGGTTGCCGAGAAGGAGAGTCGGTAGGGGAGGGAAGGCAAGGCAGGGGAGTTTGGGATTAGCAGATGCAAACTATTATATATAGAATGGATAAACAACAAGGTCCTACAGCATAGCACAGGGAAGTGTATTTAATATTCTGTGAAAAACCATAATGGAAAAGAATATGAAAAAGAATATATATAACAGTCACTTTCACAGAAGAAATTAACACTACATTGTAAATCAACTATACTTCAATAAAATTTTAAAAAAATAAATAGAGGAGGAAGGTGAATTCAGTCAGACACACTGAGTTTAAGCTGTCTGCAGTAGAGCCAGGTAGAGGAAGCCAAAATGCCCTGGAGCCAGGATTCTCTGTATTTCTCCTGTTGAGAATACACAACAAAATCACCACTCGGCAAGCTCCCCAGCCCTTCCAGATTCACTGTTGTTGAAAGGCCTCCAGGCCTTTCATGCCCTAAGGGAACCCTTGCAGATCTGTCTCCTCTCCACCACACTCTTCCCTCAGTTCTTCTGCCATATCAACTGTAACTGCTTACAAATGCACGGTGCACGTTCTAGGCCTAGGATACTGAGTGTGATAACTTGGTCATCAAAGAGCAGTCACTGGATAAATATTTGTTGAATTGAATTGAACTGATGGGAAAGGCTAAACTTGTTTAAATTATTTTACCTGAAGCTGTTTCCAAATCAGATCTGAGGAGAAGCCAGTCAGGGTCAGACCGTGCCAAAAGCAAGAAAAGACCATTTATGCCTGGGGCCCTGGCCCCATACCCTTAAAATTCCTTTTGGTACTGCCACATCCAAATCCATGAGCTAACAAACGCTAATCCCTTGGCCAACTGCAGTGATGCAGAGAGAAGAATCCATGTGACACGGGGGTGCTGTGGTCAACTAGAGTTGGCATTCTGGTTCAGAAGAAAGCAACTCACTCCTTCCCCTCCCCTGCCTTGCACACTGGCCTGGTTGTGCTTTCCCCACGTCAGAGACAAAACGTGGTTAGTTATCTTGGCCCCCGACTTCCCTTTGAATTTGGCTAAAAGGCTATACCCGTGATGCTGGCCTCGGTCTTCTCCCATGAATACACCCAACAGAGAAAACCCTTGTTGGCTCTTGTCTCCATTGAAGGAAGGCAAAACTCCGAGGCCTGAGCTAGGCTGACCCTGGCTGGGCTGAGCTTTCACTGGAGCTGGCCTGGCTTTTTGGGTGCAGATGCCCTGACCATCTGGTACCTGCCTCTTCTGGGGAGCTGAAACTCACAGGACAGAACTTGAAGGCTGCAACTGTACTTCGTCATTATGTTAAAGGTCCAACCCCACTCCAACACCAGTTAGAGAGCTGTGTCTCTGTGGGGTCCTTAGAAATCAGAACTCAAGGCAAAGCTTGTAAGCTAACACTTTACTGAGGGTCCAGGCTGCAAAAGTGAAGGACAAAGGGCAGTGAATGGGGGAAGGAGGGCGAGCAAATTCAAAGGGGCATGTTACAGAGCTGTCCACAGCCTCAGCAGAAACACGCATAGCACAGGGAAGTGTATTTAATATCCTGTGAAAAACCATAATGGAAAAGAATATGAAAAAGAATATATATAACAGTCACTTTCACAGAAGAAATTAACACTACATTGTAAATCAACTATACTTCAATAAAATTTTAAAAAAATAAATAGAGGAGGAAGGTGAATTCAGTCAGACACACTGAGTTTAAGCTGTCTGCAGTAGAGCCAGGTAGAGGAAGCCAAAATGCCCTGGAGCCAGGATTCTCTGTATTTCTCCTGTTGAGAATACACAACAAAATCACCACTCGGCAAGCTCCCCAGCCCTTCCAGATTCACTGTTGTTGAAAGGCCTCCAGGCCTTTCATGCCCTAAGGGAACCCTTGCAGATCTGTCTCCTCTCCACCACACTCTTCCCTCAGTTCTTCTGCCATATCAACTGTAACTGCTTACAAATGCACGGTGCACGTTCTAGGCCTAGGATACTGAGTGTGATAACTTGGTCATCAAAGAGCAGTCACTGGATAAATATTTGTTGAATTGAATTGAACTGATGGGAAAGGCTAAACTTGTTTAAATTATTTTACCTGAAGCTGTTTCCAAATCAGATCTGAGGAGAAGCCAGTCAGGGTCAGACCGTGCCAAAAGCAAGAAAAGACCATTTATGCCTGGGGCCCTGGCCCCATACCCTTAAAATTCCTTTTGGTACTGCCACATCCAAATCCATGAGCTAACAAACGCTAATCCCTTGGCCAACTGCAGTGATGCAGAGAGAAGAATCCATGTGACACGGGGGTGCTGTGGTCAACTAGAGTTGGCATTCTGGTTCAGAAGAAAGCAACTCACTCCTTCCCCTCCCCTGCCTTGCACACTGGCCTGGTTGTGCTTTCCCCACGTCAGAGACAAAACGTGGTTAGTTATCTTGGCCCCCGACTTCCCTTTGAATTTGGCTAAAAGGCTATACCCGTGATGCTGGCCTGGGTCTTCTCCCATGAATACACCCAACAGAGAAAACCCTTGTTGGCTCTTGTCTCCATTGAAGGAAGGCAAAACTCCGAGGCCTGAGCTAGGCTGACCCTGGCTGGGCTGAGCTTTCACTGGAGCTGGCCTGGCTTTTTGGGTGCAGATGCCCTGACCATCTGGTACCTGCCTCTTCTGGGGAGCTGAAACTCACAGGACAGAACTTGAAGGCTGCAACTGTACTTCGTCATTATGTTAAAGGTCCAACCCCACTCCAACACCAGTTAGAGAGCTGTGTCTCTGTGGGGTCCTTAGAAATCAGAACTCAAGGCAAAGCTTGTAAGCTAACACTTTACTGAGGGTCCAGGCTGCAAAAGTGAAGGACAAAGGGCAGTGAATGGGGGAAGGAGGGCGAGCAAATTCAAAGGGGCATGTTACAGAGCTGTCCACAGCCTCAGCAGAAACACTCCAGCTGTTCAGTCATGCCCGATGTCTGGGAGAGGCCGAGCGGAATCACAGTGTGTCACAGCAGTCTGGCTGGGACAGAAAGGACAGCAACTTTACCTGTCAGCTCCTTCCCATTTCCTGTCACTCACACCCTTAGAGTGTGAACTCTCCTATACTTCCTGCTTTGTTACCAGCTCCTGGGGAAACCAGAGCCTCCAGGTCTGATAAAGTCAGGCTGCTTTTCTAGAATCCTCGTGGTCATAGAATATGGAAGAAAGAGCAACATGGTCTTACTTCCCTTTGACGTCACCATATTTTTGTAAACTGCTCATCATCCAAAGGAGAGAGTTTGTGCAGTTTGGGAGTTTCGTTGTGATGACTTGAGTCTTGGTCAATGTCTAAACTCGCTGAGGTATTTCTCAAGTACTTGAAATCAGTTTTAAGAAACAGGAGAAAACTATTTAAGAGTCGATTACTTTAAAAAAAAATAAATTTATTTATTTTATTTACTTACTCATTTTGGCTGTGTTGGGTCTTTGCTGCTTTTTTTTGTGTGTGTGGTACGCGGGCCTCTCACTGCTGTGGCCTCTCCCGTTGCGGAGCACAGGCTCCAGACGCGCAGGCTCAGCGGCCATGGCTCACGGGCCCAGCCGCTCCGCGGCATGTGGGGCCATGGCTCACGGGCCCAGCCGCTCCGCGGCATGTGGGATCTTCCCGGACCGGGGCACGAACCAGTGTCCCCTGCATCTCCAGGCGGACTCTCAACCACTGCGCCCCCAGGGAAGCACCCCCTCCCAACCTTTTGAGTGGAGAATCCAAGGTGCATTCTCTGTGGCTTCTCAGAGGATCCCAGTGGCTTCAGCCCCAGCCTCCCACAGCAGTGACCACCTGGAAAACACACTTTTGCATTGGCTTTCCCTTCCTCTCTGTTTTACTTTCCCCACTTCCTCCCTCCTTCTCCTGAGAGTATTCTCCAAAAATTGCCTATATGCAAGCCTTGTGTTGGGCTTTGCTTTTAATTTTGGGGGGGGATTGGGGAGGGGGAGGCTAGAAGCGTTGGTAACAGAAATGGTAGAAAGCAGACCCTAGAGTAGGATCCTGGATCTGAATCACTCTCTGGTCAAATGGAAGTGAGGGCTGCACCGCCGGACAGCATGGGATGGGCATGACCCCCTGGTGTGCCATAGCGTCACAAGGTTCCTAAGATGGGGATGCAGTGCAGGGTAAAGGTCAAGTGTTGGGTTGCGAGGTTGCTAAGGCACTTGAACAATATGAGGGCAGTTATGATTATAAGGACTGAGAGTTTGCCGGCTTTTATTAATTGCTTTAGAAGCCTTGAAGAAAGAAAATGACAAGCCCAGGTTAGCCAAATAACACAAGTCACTCTGTGAGATCCAGAAGGACTCTGTAGCTTGTTTAAAGAGACCTCACCTCCATCAACCAGAGGGAAGAATGTGCTGAAAATAAGTATTTAATTATATGAGTGATGGAACTGCAGTGACAATTGAATGCATGGCTTCAAAGGTCTCTTTACTCAAAGCCCTTTGAGGAGTTCTCAGGAGAACTCCGGGAACAGGAATAGAGGCATTTGGGTGTATGAGCCTGATAATATCGTGGAGGCTTACTCTAGAGGAGTCATGAGAAGACACATTACATTAGATAAGAATTCTCGGGAGTTCCCTGGCGGTCCAGGGGTTAGGACTCTACGCTTTCACTGCCCTAATACACCAGCACCTCTTTTCTCTCCCTCCCTTTTCCATCCTTGCACACAGACCCCCAAACTGGCAGTGTGTCAGCCAGATGTGTTTTGTAGACCCAAAGTATTGTTTTAAAATTTGAATTAGTTGTCAACAATTTAGAAATCACATCAATCCACACAAAACTCTAAATTTCCACCCTTTTTATTATTTACATGAACTCTATAAAATGTTAGAGTTTGAAATCTCTGCCCTGGAGTCCCCCTGGGGGCCACGCTTGTTCCACCTAAGAGGCAAAGGCTGCCTTGGGTTTTTTTTTCCACTTACAGTCAGTATCATAGACTCTGGGGATGGGACTAGACAAGGATATTAGCTATGACCTTTCACTTCATTTTGCGGCTGAAGAAATTGATGAGTAGGAGATCATACAACATAGTCAAGATTATACATTGGTTGGTAGCAAAACCAGGAGAGAGTTTAAACCTTTGTTTTCTGAGTACATAGCATTTTCCTTAGTGCACCCATCGCATTTTGGAGGTCAGAGTAGAGGGGAGGTAAGGAAATCTTTCTCATTTCTCCCTTTAGCCGTTACATTGACTTGACATCTGCTGTGCCCTAACCCAAAACTACCTCTCCTGCCAAACTTGGATGTCTATAACCTACCAGTGTATAGCCCACTGTTGGGTAATGAAGCGCTTATTTTTTAATGTAACCCAGGGATCATACTTCCCTTAGGATAGTCTCCCTGAATCCCCATCCTGCTTACTCAAAGAAAACCCCATCTTTTACCAAGGTTCCCTGATGTTTCTGACTATCCCCACAGAATGCTTAAAGATCCCACAAATCCATCCAAATTTTCTCTGTCTCCCCTGCCCCCCTTGCCTGGGTCGGGACTGCTGCTCATTTTCACCACAGGACAGTCTTTCCATCTCATCACTAGCTTCTCCACGCAGATCATTCTCCCCTCAAACCACTTTCTTTCAAGTCTGGACACAGATACATTCCTATATTTCTCAGGCATAGCATTTCACGAAACTTTGCTTTAGCCTTATAAAATAACAGGACCAAGTCATGCTGCAGAAAAGAAAATGTATAACAGGTAACTAGTTGCACCCACTCCTAGATTGTCTAGGTTATGACCATCCGCAGGAGATTACCCATTAACCGGTGCTCTCCTTTGCCCCGCCCCCCAACCTGCAGCAAAGTTGCAGGGGCCAGAGACGGGCCAAAGATGGGCTATTTCTGCACCTGGGAACACATTTCCAGTGAAACAAAGAAAATCTAAGTTTAAGGCTAGCTTTCCACCACATATAATGATTTACAGAGATGCCAAATCTACCCACAATGAAAACAAACGGTTGCACTGTTTGCATAGCAGTTTGTTTCTTTCCTGTCTCTCCACCCTAGAATAGTATTTTGGTTTGACTTGGCATAACCAAAGGGCCCTTGAAATATTTTCAGTGTCAAAAAAGCAAGGCCCCTGCTCCTCAAAGATGAATTTGAAACTTCACCTTTGATGAAACAAAACTTGCCGGCCTTTGAAAATATTCTTCATACTTCTAGCCACTGAGTTAGAAAAAAAAGAAAAAAAGTAGAGGTTTAACCTCAACTAGAAAAACCAGGAAAAAATGTTTTATAGAGTTTCTGGAGAGATGAGTGTTGTATTTTTAATATTTCAAGATTGACATGGTTTGTGGGGAGTGAGTGAATAATGAGGCTAAATATGGAGAAAGAAAGGGGTATTTGTTTAAGAAAACAAAGGGGTATCTCTCCGAGATTGAAAGGAAAGAGGCCCACTCAGGGAAAAGCAGACCACCGAATTTTAAAGCTCATCAAACACTCTGCCCTACTCTCTACTTAATAATTTAGCAAAGTACAGCCCTGAGAAGTAGGTGATTTAGCTCAAAGGAGACATCTAATTAGTGGCGGGACAAGTGAATAAATCAGGCCTCCTGACTCAGTAGGCATTTTTCTTTCCACCACATCAGGCTGCCTTCAGCAGACAACAGGTAGGCAAGGCAGTAACAAGGAGGCCCCTTAAGCAGAGATTTCAACTGCCACCCTAGAAAGGCAGTGGAATCACTCTCCTCTTTTAACTGTGAACCCTTTGTGGGAGTGATAGGGACAGAGTAAAGGGACAAAGTAGGTGATTAAATAGTTAATCCCACTAGGTGATTGTAAGTAGAGAGAAAAGTATGGGAGACCCCTGTAAGTTAAGGATCACTCAAGAAAGCAGGCTTGTAGGGACTTCCCTGGTGGTCCATCTGTTAAGACTCCACGCTCCCAATGCAGGGGGCCCGGGTTCCATCCTTGGTCAGGGAACTAGATCCTGCATGCTGCAGTGAAGACCTGGCACAGCCAAATAAATAAATACTAAAAAAGAAAAAAGAAAAAAAAAATGGAAAGCAGGCTTGCTTAACAACAAAACCATGCAACAGAAGCATGAGACATGCCCAAAACAATAAAACAATGGTGGAATGAGATCCACATCCTGCCCAGTGATGTCAGTAAGGTAATGATTCCCAGGACATGCTCCTCTGCATGCACTAAAAACAAAAATATAAGGGAAAAGGTGACATTATTCCGAAACCTGAGATGATTTACCATATCTTAGCATATATTACCACCCTTCTGAATAGCACCATGACAGCCCCAGTTTGACCATGTAGGGACAAGAAAACTCCCCCACCCGACGTGGAGGAGGAGATGATGATAGAAGCTTGACGTCTACTCAAGAATGAAGAGGAAGGTGGCCTTCTTCCCCTCCCCACTTTTCCTTTGATTATGAAAATGCAACCCATTGAGTTCTCGGTGCGCACTCCCTTGCCTGCCCTCTTGTATCTCTCACAAGCGTCCTATACTAATAAACTCTTTCCTTACCTGTCACTCTGCCTCTTGCTGAATTCTTTCTGTGCAAACAGAAGAACCTATGCTCTACTAAGTCCCAAAATGCGTTCTGCAGTTTCAGCAGCACCTTAGGGAGAGTGTTAATGACAGGGAGGGAGAGATGGAGCTGGGAGACAGGACACCTGGCACTTCTGTGTGTTGACTGAATGCCAGCAAAGTTGTTGCCCATCGATTCTGGGAAATCACTTCTATTTAACTTGTGGTAAATGTTTTATCATAGGACAAGATTCTGACACTTTACAAAGTGCTTTTTTAAGAGAAAGAAGATGTGGAGGGAAGAGGGCAGAGTGGGGAGTTGCTATCTAATGGGCACAGAGTTTCAGTGGGGGAAGATGAAAAAGTTGGATGGTGGTGATGCTTACACAATGACGTGAATGTACTTAATGCCAAAGAAGTGTACACTTAAAAATGGTTACAGTGGTAAATGTTATGTTATGTATATTTTATCACAATAAAAAAATTTTTTAAAAATTTTCATTGAAATATAGCTGATTTACAATGTTGTGTTACTTTCAGGTATACAGTAAAGTGATTCAGATATATATATATGTTATATATTCTTTTTTTACATTCTCTTCCATTATAGGTTATTAAAAGGTACAGAATATATTTCCCTGTGCTATACAGTAGGTCTTTGTTGGTTATCTATTTTATATATAACAGAGTGTATATTTTAATCCCAAACTCCTAATTTATCCCTCTCCCCTCCCCTAAAAAAAATGTAAAGAAAGAAGATGCAGCATCAGGAAGAGCTTGATCCCCAGAAGCCACAGAGAACTGTCTTGCCAAGGGAGCTGCTACCTGGGCCACTTGAAGCAGCTGAGGGATCAGGAGCTGCCACCACAGCTGTCAGCTCCAGAAGGAGACACCCGGGCCTCAATCCATGCCTAGCTATCCCTATGAAGCCGGGGACTGCATATTCATGTATTCTTTAAAACCAATAATGATGGATATCACATTATTAAGGTATTTAGGTCCCATTGGATAAGTTTAAGAGAGTGAGATAACAGTTTTATTTCAAAATATGAATATTTAAAATATGCCAGAAATTACTTCCTTTATAGTGATTTAACTGTAGATGTTAACTCAAGAATATATGAGGGGGCTTCCCTGGTGGTGCAGTGGTTGAGAGTCCGCCTGCTGATGCAGGGAACACAGGTTTGTGTCCCGGTCCGGGAAGATCCCACATGCCGCGGAGCGGCTGGGCCCATGAGGCATGGCCGCTGAGCCTGC